>NC_080062.1:13665738-13703501 GCF_026212465.1 Amaranthus tricolor | reverse complement strand
TTTCTAGCTTATGACGATTATTTTTAATTCTAACAACTTCAACACAATAATGATTAAAATGCCAAAAATTCTTAAAAACCCATAAAATCGCAACATAGGATGTATTTTGTAGCATATGTCTATGATTTTCAATTCCAATCACTTCAACACCATAATATATACAAAATAGTGTTGTGTGCCAAGTTTCGTGCAAAAAAAAACCATGTTTTGAGCATCTTTTATGCGTGAAAGTGCCAAAAATGCTTTAAAAAACCCTTAAATTTTGCAACTTAACACGTAATTTCTAGCATATGACTATAATTTTAAATTCTAAACCACTTCAACACAATAATATATACAAAATAGAGTTGTTTGCCAAGTTTCGTGAAAAATAAACCAAGTTTGAGCTACTTTATCCGCTAAAAGTGCCAAAAAAGCTTAAAAACCAATTAAATCGCAAGATAAGACTTAATTTCTAGCTAATCACTATGATTTTTAATTCTAAGAACTTCAACACAATAATATGTACCAAATAGTATTGTGTGCCATGTTTCATGCAAAGTAGACTAATTTACTTTATGAGCAAAAGTGCCAAAAATGCTTAAAAAACCTATAAAATCGCAACTTAGGACGTAATTTCTAGCTTATGAAAAATGATTTCAGATTCTAACCACTTCAACACAATAATATATACCAAATAGTGTTGTATGGCAAGTTTCGTGCAAAATAAACCAAATTTGAGCTACTTTATACGCGAAAGTGCCAAAAAAGCTTTAAAAACCCATAAAATTGCAACTTAACACGTAATTTTTAGCATTTGCCTAGGATTTTTCAATTCTAACCACTTCTACACAATAATTTATATGCCAAATAGTGTTGTGTGCCAAGTTTCGTGCAAAATAAAAACATGTTTGAGCTACTTTATACGAAATAGGGTAAAACCAATAAAAGTACAACTTAAACACGTAAATTCTAGCATACCGACTATGATTTTCAATTCTAACCACCTCAACCCAATAATATATACGAAATAGGGTTGTGTGCTAAGTTTCGTGCAAAACAATCCAAGTTTGAGCTACTTTATTAGCGAACGTGACAAAAATGTTTAAAAAACCCATTAAATCGCAACTTAAAACGTAATTTCTAGCTTATGACTATGATTTTCAATTCTAACCACTTCAACACAATAATATATACCAAAAAGTATTGTTTGCTAAGTTTCGTGGAAAAATAAACCAAGTTTGACAGATATCATGCGCGAAAGTGCCAAAAAAGCTTAAAAAAACCCAAAAAATCGCAACTTAACCACGTAATTGCTAGCAGTTGACTAGGATTTTCAATTATAACCACTTCAACAAAATAATACATACCAAATAGTGTTGTGCGCCAAGTTTCGTGCAAAACAAACCAAGTTTTAGCTACTTTATGCGCAAAAGTGCCAAAAAACGTTTAAAACGCATAAAATCGCAACTTCACACGTCATTTCTAGCATATGACTATGAATTTCAATTCTAACCACTTCAACACTATAATATAGTTTCGTGCAAAACAAACCAAGTTTGAGCTACTTTATGCGCAAAAGTGCCAAAAAAACGCTTAAAAAACCCATAAAATCGCAAGTTAACACGTAATTGCTAGGATATGACTATGATTTTTCAATTCTAACCACTTCAACACAATAATATATACCAAATACTGTTGTGTGCCAAATTTCGTGCAAAACAAACCAATTTTGAGCTACTTTAATGTTGAAGGTCCAAAAAATGCTTAAAAACCTAAAAAAGCGCAACTTAGCACCTAATTTATAGCATATGACTATGATTTTCAATTATAACCATTTCAACACAATGATATATATACCAAATAGTGTTGTGTGCCAAGTTTCGTGCGAAACAAACCAATTTTGAGCTACTTTAATGTTGAAGGTGCAAAAAATGCTTTAAACCTAAAAAATCGCAACTTAGCACCTAATTTATAGCATATGACTATGATTTTCAATTATAACCATTTCAACACAATGATATATATACTAAATAGTGTTGTGTGCCAAAAACGCTTAAAAACCCTTAAAAAGCCAAATGAACACATAATTTCTAGCATATGACTATGATTTTCAATTCTAACCACTTCAACACAATAATATATATCAAATACTGTTGTGTGCCATGTTTGGTGCAAAAGAAACCAAGTTTGAGCTATTTTATGCGCAAAAGTGCCAAAAACGCTTTAAAACGCATAAAATCGCAACTTAACACGTAATTTCTAGCATATGTCTATGATTTTCAATTCTAATCACTTCAACACAATAATATATACAAAATAGTGTTGTGTGCCAAGTTTCGTACAAAATAAACCATGTTTGAGCTACTTTATGCGCGAAAGTGCCAAAAACGCATAAAAACGCATAAAATCGCAACTTAACACGTAATTTCTAGCATTTGACTATGATTTTCAATTGTAACCACTTCAACACAATAATATATACCAAATAGTGTTGTTTGCCAAGTTTCGCGAAAAATAAACCAAGTTTGAACTACTTTAACCGCTAAAGTGCCAAAAAAGCTTAAAAAACCCATTAAATCGCAACATAAGACGTAATTTCTAGCTTATGACGATTATTTTTAATTTCTAACAACTTCAACACAATAATGATTAAAATGCCAAAAATTCTTAAAAACCCATAAAATCGCAACATAGGATGTATTTTGTAGCATATGTCTATGATTTTCAATTCCAATCACTTCAACACCATAATATATACAAAATAGTGTTGTGTGCCAAGTTTCGTGCAAAAAAAACCATGTTTTGAGCATCTTTATGCGTGAAAGTGCCAAAAATGCTTAAAAAACCCTTAAATTTGCAACTTAACACGTAATTTCTAGCATATGACTATAATTTTAAATTCTAAACCACTTCAACACAATAATATATACAAAATAGTGTTGTTTGCCAAGTTTCGTGAAAAATAAACCAAGTTTGAGCTACTTTATCCGCTAAAGTGCCAAAAAAAGCTTAAAAAACCAATTAAATCGCAAGATAAGACTTAATTTCTAGCTAATCACTATGATTTTTAATTCTAAGAACTTCAACACAATAATATGTACCAAATAGTATTGTGTGCCATGTTTCATGCAAAGTAGACTAATTTACTTTATGAGCAAAAGTGCCAAAAATGCTTAAAAACCTATAAAATCGCAACTTAGGACGTAATTTCTAGCTTATGAAAATGATTTCAGATTCTAACCACTTCAACACAATAATATATACCAAATAGTGTTGTATGGCAAGTTTCGTGCAAAATAAACCAAATTTGAGCTACTTTATACGCGAAAGTGCCAAAAAAAGCTTTAAAAACCCATAAAATTGCAACTTAACACGTAATTTTTAGCATTTGCCTAGGATTTTCAATTCTAACCACTTCTACACAATAATTTATATGCCAAATAGTGTTGTGTGCCAAGTTTCGTGCAAAATAAAACATGTTTGAGCTACTTTATACGAAATAGGGTAAAACCAATAAAAGTACAACTTAACACGTAAATTCTAGCATACGACTATGATTTTCAATTCTAACCACCTCAACCCAATAATATATACGAAATAGGGTTGTGTGCTAAGTTTCGTGCAAAAACAATCCAAGTTTGAGCTACTTTATTAGCGAACGTGACAAAAATGTTTAAAAACCCCATTAAATCGCAACTTAAAACGTAATTTCTAGCTTATGACTATGATTTTCAATTCTAACCACTTCAACACAATAATATATACCAAAAAGTATTGTTTGCTAAGTTTCGTGGAAAATAAACCAAGTTTGACAGATATCATGCGCGAAAGTGCCAAAAAAGCTTAAAAAACCCAAAAAATCGCAACTTAACACGTAATTGCTAGCAGTTGACTAGGATTTTCAATTATAACCACTTCAACAAAATAATACATACCAAATAGTGTTGTGCGCCAAGTTTCGTGCAAAACAAACCAAGTTTTAGCTACTTTATGCGCAAAAGTGCCAAAAACGTTTAAAACGCATAAAATCGCAACTTCACACGTCATTTCTAGCATATGACTATGAATTTCAATTCTAACCACTTCAACACTATAATATAGTTTCGTGCAAAACAAACCAAGTTTGAGCTACTTTATGCGCAAAAGTGCCAAAAAACGCTTAAAAAACCCATAAAATCGCAAGTTAACACGTAATTGCTAGGATATGACTATGATTTTCAATTCTAACCACTTCAACACAATAATATATACCAAATACTGTTGTGTGCCTAATTTCGTGCAAAAACAAACCAATTTTGAGCTACTTTAATGTTGAAGGTCCAAAAAATGCTTAAAAACCTAAAAAAGCGCAACTTAGCACCTAATTTATAGCATATGACTATGATTTTCAATTATAACCATTTCAACACAATGATATATATACCAAATAGTGTTGTGTGCCAAGTTTCGTGCGAAACAAACCAATTTTGAGCTACTTTAATGTTGAAGGTGCAAAAAATGCTTTTAAACCTAAAAAATCGCAACTTAGCACCTAATTTATAGCATATGACTATGATTTTCAATTATAACCATTTCAACACAATGATATATATACTAAATAGTGTTGTGTGCCAAAAACGCTTAAAAACCCTTAAAAAGCCAAATGAACACATAATTTCTAGCATATGACTATGATTTTCAATTCTAACCACTTCAACACAATAATATATATCAAATACTGTTTGTGTGCCATGTTTGGTGCAAAAGAAACCAAATTTGAGCTATTTTATGCGCAAAAGTGCCAAAAACGCTTTAAAACGCATAAAATCGCAACTTAACACGTAATTTCTAGCATATGTCTATGATTTTAAATTCTAATCACTTCAACACAATAATATATACAAAATAGTGTTGTGTGCCAAGTTTCGTACAAAATAAACCATGTTTGAGTTACTTTATGCGCGAAAGTGCCAAAAACGCATAAAAACCTATGAATTTGCAACTTAACACGTAATTTCTAGCATATGACTATGATTTTCAATTGTAACCACTTCAACACAATAATATATACCAAATAGTGTTGTTTGCCAAGTTTCGTGAAAAATAAACCAAGTTTGAACTACTTTATCCGCTAAAGTGCCAAAAAAGCTTAAAAACCAATTAAAATCGCAACATAAGACGTAATTTCTAGCTTATGACAATTATTTTTTAATTGTAACTACTTCAACACAATAATGCTTAAAATGCCAAAAATGCTTAAAAACCCTATACAATCGCAACATAGGACGTATTTTCTAGCATATGTCTATGATTTTCAATTCTAATCTCTTCAACACCATAATATATACAAAATAGTGTAGTGTGCCAAGTTTCGTGCAAAATAAACCATGTTTGAGCATCTTTATGCGTGAAAGTGCCAAAAATGCTTAAAAACCCCCTTAAATTTGCAACTTAACACTTAATTTCTAGCATATGACTATATATTTAAATTCTAACCACTTCAACATAATAATATATACCGAATAGTGTTGTTTGCCAAGTTTGGTGAAAAATAAACCAAGTTTGAGCTACTTTATCCGCTAAAGTGCATAAAAAGCATAAAAACCAATTAAATTGCAAGATAAGACTTAATTTCTAGCTAATCACTATGATTTTTTAATTCTAAGAACTTCAACACAATAATATGTACCAAATAGTATTGTGTGCCATGTTTCGTGCAAAGTAGACTAAGTTTACTTTATGCGCGAAAGTGCCAAAAATGCTTAAAAACCCATAAAATCGCAACTTAGGACGTAATTTCTAGCTTATGAAAATGATTTCAGATTCTAACCACTTCAAACACAATAATATATACCAAATAGTGTTGTATGCCAAGTTTTGTGCAAAAATAAACCAAATTTGAGATACTTTATACGCGAAAGTGCCAAAAAAAGCTTTAAAACCCAAAAAAGCTTATGAAAATGATTTCACATTCTAACCACTTCAACACAATAATATATACCAAATAGTGTTGTATGCCAAGTTTTGTGCAAAATAAACCAAATTTGAGATACTTTATACGCGAAAGTGCCAAAAAAGCTTTAAAACCCATAAAATTGCAACTTAACACGTAATTTTTAACATTTGCCTAGGATTTTCAATTCTAACCACTTCTACACAATAATTTATATGCCAAATAGTGTTGTGTGCCAAGTTTCGTGCACAATAAAACATGTTTGAGCTACTTTATGTACGAAAGTGCAAAAAAAGCATAAAAACCAATAGAAGTACAACTTAACACGTAAATTCTAGCATACGACTATGATTTTTCAATTCTAACCACCTCAACCCAATAATATATACGAAAAAGTATTGTTTGTTAAGTTTCGTGAAAAATAAACAAAGTTTGAGCGATATTATGCGCGAAAGTGCCAAAAAAGCTTAAAAAACCGATAAAATCGCAACTTAACACGTAATTTCTAGCAGTTGACTAGGATTTTTAATTATAACCACTTCAACACAATAATACATACCAAATAGTGTTGTGTGCCTAGTTTCGTGCAAAACAAACCAAGTTTGAGTTACTTTATGCGCAAAAGTGCCAAAAACGTTTAAAACGCATAAAATTGCAACTTCACACGTAATTTCTAGCATATGACTATGAATTTCAATTCTAACCACTTCAACACTATAATATAGTTTCGTGGCAAAACAAACCAAGTTTGAGCTACTTTATGCGCAAAAAGTGCCAAAAAACTCTTAAAAACCCATAAATTTGCAACATAAACACGTAATTTCTAGCATATGACTATGATTTTCAATTCTAACAACTTCATCACAATAATATATACCAAATAGTTTTGTGTGTCATGTTTCGTGTCAAATAGACTAAGTTTGAGCTACTTTATGCACGAAAGTGCCAAAAAATGCTTAAAAACCCATAAAATCGCGACTTAGGACGTAATTTCTAGCTTATGACAATGATTTTCAATTCTAACCACTTCAACACAGTATTATATACCAAATAGTGTTGTCTGCCAAGTTGCATGCAAAATAAACCAAGTTTGAGCTACTTTATGCGCGAAAGTGCCAAAAAAACCATAAAAACCCATAAAATCGCAACTTAACACGTAATTTCTAGAATTTAACTAGGATTTTCAATTCTAACCACTTCAACATAATAATTTATACAAAATAGTGTTTGTGCCAAGTTTCGTGCAAAACAAACCAAATTTGAGTTACTTTATGCGCGAAAATGCAAAAAATGCTTAATAACCCATAAAATAGCAACTTAGCACGTAATTTTCGCATATGTCTATGATTTTGTATTCTAATCACTTCAACACAATTATATATTCGAAATAGTGTTGTGTGCCATGTTTCGTGCTAAATAAACTATGTTTGACCTACTTTATGCGCGAAAGTGCAAAAAAAAGCTTAAAAACCAATAAAATTAATACTTAACACGTAAATTCTAGCATATGATTATGATTTTCAATTTTAACCACTTCAACACAATAATATATACCAAATAGGGTAGTTTGCCAAGTTTCGTGCAAAACAAACCAAGTTTAAGTTACTTTAAGCGCGAAAGTGCCAAAAATGTTTAAAAACCGATAGAATCGCAATTTTGCACGTAATTTCAAGCATATGGACCATGATTTTCAATTCTAACTACATCAACACAATAATATATACCAATTAGTGTTGTGTGCCAAGTATCGTGCAAAACAAAGCAAGTTTCAGCTACTTTATGCGCGAAAATGGAAAAAATGCTTAAAAACCCAAAAAATCGCAACTTAGCACATACTTTTTAGCATACGTCTATGATTTTAAATTCTAATCACTTCAACACAATAATATATACAAAAGAGTGTTGTGTGCCAAGTTTCGTGCAAATAAAACCATGTTTGAGCTACTTTATGCGCGAAAGTGCCAAAAAAGCTTTAAAACCCATAAATTTGCAACTTAACACGTAATTTCTAGCATATGACTATGATTTTAAATTCTAACCACTTCAACAAAATAGTATATACCAAATAGTGTTGTGTGCAGAGTTTCATGCAAAACAAACCAAGTTTGAGGTATTTTATGCGCGAAAGGGTCAAATATGTTTAAAAACCCATAAAATCGCAACTTAGGACGTAATTTCTAGCTTATGACTATGATTTTCAATTCTAACCACTTCAACACAATAATATATACCAAATAGTGTTGTTTGCAAAGTTTCGTGAAAAATAAACAAAGTTTGAGTTACTTTAACCGCTAAAGTGCCAAAAAAGCTTAAAAACCCATAAAATCGTAACTTAACACGTAATTTCTAGCTTATGACTATGATTTTTAATTCTAACAACTTCAACACAATAATATATACCAAATAGTATTGTGTACCATGTTCCGTGCAAAATAGACTAAGTTTGAGCTACTTTATGCGCGAAAATGCCAAAAAAAGCTAAAAAAAACCGATAAAATCGCAACTTAACACATAATTTCTAGCATTTGACTAGGATTTTTAATTCTAACCACTTTAACACAATAATATATACCAAATAGTGTTGTGTGCCAAGTTTCGTGCAAATAATAAACCAAGTTTGAGCTACTTATGTGCGAAAATGCAAAAAATGCTTAAGAACCCATAAAATCGCAACTTAGCGCGTAATTTTTAGCATATGTCTATGATTTTCAATTCTAATCACTTCAACACAAAAATATATACCAAATACTGTTGTGTGCCAAGTTTCGTGCAAAATAAACCATGTTTGAGCTACTTTATGCGCGAAAGTGCCAAAAAAGCTAAAAAATCGATAAAATCGCAACTTAACACGTAATTTCTAGCATTTGACTAGGATTTTCAATAATAACCATTTCGACACAATAATATATACCAAATAGTGTTGTGTCCCATGGTTTGTGCAATATAAACTATGTTTGAGCTACTTTATGCGCAAAAGTGCAAAAAAAGCTTAAAGACAAACTAAATTACAACTTAACACGTAATTTCTAGGATATGACTATGATTTTCAAATCTAACCACTTCAACAAAATAATATATACCAAATAGGGTTGTTTGCAATTTTAGTGTAAAACAAACCAAGTTTAAGCTACTTTATACGCAAAAGTGCCAAAAATGTTTAAAAAAGCGATAAAATCGCAACTTAGCACGTAATTTCTAGTATATTACTATGATTTTCAATTCTAACCACATCAACACAATAATATATACCAATTAGTATTGTGTGCCAAGTTTCGTGAAAAACAATACAAGTTTGAGCCACTTTATACGCGAAAGTGCAAAAATGTTTAAAAACCTATAAAATCGCAACTTATGACGTAATTACTAGCTTATGACTATGATTTTCATTTCTAACAACTTCAAACGAATAACATATACCAAATAGTGTTGTTTGCCAAGTTTCGTGAAAAATAAACCAAGTTTGAGCTACTTTAGGCGCGAAAGTGCCAAAAAAGCTTTAAAACCCCTAAATCGCAAATTAATACGTAAGTTCTAGCTTATGACTATAATATTTATTTATAAATACTTCAAAACAATAATATATACCAAATAGTATTGTGTGCCATGTTTCGTGCAAAATAGACCAAGTTTGAGCTATTTTATGAGCGAAAGTGCCAAAAATTGCTTAAAAACACATAAAATCGCAACTTAGCACGTAATTTCTAGCTTATGACAATGATTTTCAATTATAACCACTTCAACACAATATTGTATACCAAATAGTGTTGTATGCCATGTTTCGTGCAAAATAAACCAAGTTTCAGCTACTTTATGAGCGAAAGTGCCAAAAAAGCTTTAAAACCCATAAATTTGCAACTTAAAACGTAATGTCTAGCATATGACTATGATTTTAAAGTCTAACCACTTCAACACAATAATATATACCAAATAGTGCTGTGTGCCAAGTTTCGTGCAAAACAAACCAAGTTTTAGCTATTTTATGCGCGAAAGTGTCAAAAACGTTTAAAAACTCGTAAAATCGCAACTTAGGAAGTAATTTCTAGCTTATGACTATGATTTTATGCTCTAAAGTTTCAAACAAACTTAAAATCCCATTAAATCTCAACTTAACACGTAATTTCGAGCTTATGACTATGATTTTTAATTCTAACAACTTCAACACAGTAATATATACCAAATAGTATTGTGTGCCGTGTTTCGTGCAAAATAAACCAAGTTAACTTTATGCGCGAAAGTGCAAAAAATACTTAAAAACCCATAAAATCGCAACTTAGGACGTAATTTCTAACTTATAACAATGATTTCAATTCTAACCACTTCAAAACAATATTATATACCAAATAGTGTTGTGTGCCAAGTTTCGTGCAAAATAAACTAAGTTTCAGCTACTTTATGTGCGAAAGTTCCAAAAAAGCTTAAAAACCCTAATTCGAAACTTAACACGTAATTTCTTCATTTGACTATGATTTTTAATTCTAAGAACTTTAACACAATAATATATACCAAAGAGTGTTGTGTTCCATGTTTCGTGCAAAACAAACCAAGTTTGAGCTACTTTATGCGCAAAAATGCAAAAAATGAATAAAAACCCAAAAAATCACAACTAAGCACGTAATTTCTAACATATGTGTATGATTTTAAGTTCTAATCACGTAAACACAATAATATATTCCAAATAGTGTTGTGTGCTAAGTTTCGTTTAAAATAAACCATGTTTGAGCAACTTTATGCGCGAAAATGCAAAAAATGCATAAAAACCCATAAAATCGCAACTTAGCGCGTAATTTCTAGCATATGTGTATGATTTTCAAATCTAATCACTTCAACACAATAATATATTCCAAAGAGTATTGTTTGCAAAGTTTCGTGAAAAATACACCAAATTTGAACTACTTTATGCGCGAAAGTACCTAAAAATCTTTAAACCCCATAAAATCGCAACTTAACACGTAATTTCTAGCATTTGACTAGGATTTTCAATTCTAACCACTTCAACACAATAATATATACCAAAGAGTTTTGTGTTCCAAGTTTCGTGCAAAACAAACCATGTTTAAGCTACTTGATGCGCGAAAATGCAAAAAAATGCTTAAAAACCCAAAAAATCTCAACTTAGCACGTAATTTCTAGCTTATGTCTATGATTTTCAATTATACTCACTTGAACACAATAACATATACAAAATAGTGTTGTCTGTCAAGCTTCGTGCAAAATAAACCATGTTTTAGCTTTTTTATGCGTGAAAGTGTTAAAAATGCTTTGAAAAACCCATAAATTTTCAACTTAACACGTAATTTCTAGCATATGACTATGATTTTCAAAACTTCAACACAATAATATATACCAAATAGTGTTGTGTGCCATGTTTCGTGCAAAACAGACTAAGTTTGAGCTACTTTATGCACAAAAGTGCTAAAAAAACCTAAAAAAACCGATAAAATCGCAACTTAACACGTAATTTCTAGCATTTGACTAGGATTTTTAATTTATATACAAAAGTGACAAAAATGTTTAAAATCCCATAAAATCGTAACTTATGACGTAATTACTAGCTTATGAGTATGATTTTCATTTCTAACCACTTCAACACAATAATATATAACAAATAGTATTGTTTGCAAAGTTTCGTGAAAACTAAACCAAGTTTGAGCCACTTTATGCGCGAAAGTGCCAAAAAAGCTTAAAAACCCATAAAATAGCAACTTAACACGTAATTTCTAGCTTATGACTATGATTTTTAATTCTAACCACTTCAACACAATAATATATACCAAATAGTATTGTGTGCCATGTTTCGTGCCAAATAGACCAAGTTTGAGCTACTTTATGCGCAGAAGTGCCAAAAATGCTTAAAAACCTATTTAATTGCAACTTAGCACGTAATTTCTAGCTTATGACAATGATTTTTAATTCTAACCACTTCAACACAATATTATATACCAAATAGTATTGTGTGCCAAGTTTCGTGGAAAATAAATCAAGTTTCAGCTACTTTATGTGCGAAATTGACAAAAAAGCTTAAAAACCCATAAATTTGCAACTTAACACGTAATGTCTAGCACATGACTATGATTTTCAATTCTAACCACTTCAACACAATAATATATACCAATTAGTGTTGTGTGCCAAGTTTCGTACATAATAAACCAAGTTTGAGTTATTTGATGCGCGAAAGTGTCAAAAATGTTTAAAAAACCCATAAAATCGCAACTTAGGAAGTAATTTCTAGCTTATGACTATGATTTTCAATTCTAACCACTTTAACACAATAATATATACCAAATAGTGTTGTTTGCCATGTTTCGTGAAATATAAACCAAGTTTGAACTACTTTATCCGCTAAAGTTTCAAAAAAGCTTAAAAAACCCATTAAATCACAACTTAACACGCATTTTCTAGCTTATGACTATGATTTTTAATTCTAACAACTTCAACACAATAATATATACCAAATAGTATTGTGTGCCATGTTTCGTGCAAAATAGACAAAGTTTGAGCTACTTTATGCGCGAAAGTGCCAAAAATGCTTAAAAACACATAAAATCGCAAGTTACGACATAATTTCTAACTTATGACAATGATTTTCAATTCTAACCACTTCAACAACAATAATACATACCAAATAATGTAATGCGCCAAATTTCGTGCATAACAAACCAAGTTTGAGCTACTTTATGCGCGAAAGTGCCAAAAATATTTAAAAACTGATAAAATTGCTACATAGCACGTAATTTTGTAGCATATGACTATGATTTTTAATTCGAACCACATCAACACAATAATATAAACCAAATAGTGTTATGTGCCAACTATCGTGCAAAACAATCCAAGTTTGAAGGACTTTATACACGAAAGTAACAAAAATGTTTAAAAACCCATAAAATCGCAAGTTAGGACGTAATTTTTTAGCTTATGACTATCATTTTCAACTCTAACCACTTCAACACAATACTATATACCAAAT
Organism: Amaranthus tricolor; assembly: GCF_026212465.1. Lineage (NCBI taxonomy): Eukaryota > Viridiplantae > Streptophyta > Magnoliopsida > Caryophyllales > Amaranthaceae > Amaranthus > Amaranthus tricolor. The sequence continues at coordinate 13,690,623 of NC_080062.1, read as the reverse complement.
AGTATTGTTTTCCAAGTTTCGTGAAAAATAAACCAAGTTTGAGCTACTTTGTGCAGGAAAGTGTGAAAAAAGCTTAAAAACCGATAAAATCGCATCTTAACACGTAATTTCTAGCATTTGACTAGGATTTTCAATTCTAACCGCCTCAACACAATAATTTATACCAAATAGTGTTTTGTGCCAAGTTTTGTGCAAAACAAATCAAGTTTGAGCTAGTTTATGCGCGAAAATACAAAAAATGCTTAAAAACCCATAAAATCGCAACTTAGCACGTAATTTCTAGCATATGTCTAAGATTTTCAATTCTAATCACTTTAACACAATAATATATAGCAAATATAGTTGTTTGCCAAGTTTTGTGCAAAACAAACTAAGTTTGAACTATTTTATGCGCGAAAGTGCCAAAAATGTTTAAACACCGATAAAATCGCAACTTAGCACGTAATTTCTAGCATATGACTATGATTTTTTATTCGGACCACATTAACCCAATAATATATACCAAATAGTGTTATGTGCCAAATATCGTGCAAAAAAATCCAAGTTTGAGCGACTTTATACACGAAAGTGACAAAAATGTTTAAAAACCCATAAAATCGCAACTTAGGACGTAATTTCTAGCTTATGACTATCATTTTCAATTCTAACCACTTCAACACAATAATATATACCAAATAGTATTGTTTTCCAAGTTTTGTGAAAAATAAACACAGTTTGAGCTACTTTATGCGCGAAAGTGTCAAAAAAGCTTAAAAACCCATATAATCGCATCTTAATACGTAATTTCTAGCATATATCTAAGATTTTCAATTCTAATCACTTCAACACAATAATATATACCAAATAGTGTTGTGTACCAAGTTTCGTGCAAAATAAACCTTGTTTGAGCTACTTTATGCGCGAAAGTGCGAAAAAAGCTTAAAAACCAATAAAATTACAACTTAACATGTAAATTCTAGCATATGACTATGATTTTCAATTCTAACCACTTCAACACAATAATATATACCAAATAGGGTTGTTTGCCAAGTTACGTGCAAAATAAACCAAGTTTGAACTACTTTATGCGCGAAAGTACCAAAAATGTTTAAAAAACCGATAAAATCGCAACTTAGCACGTAATTTCTAGCATATGACTATGATTTTTAATTCGGACCACATCAACCCAATAATATATACCAAATAGTGTTATGTGCCAAGTATCGTGCAAAACAATCCAAGTTTGAGCTACTTTATACACGAAAGTGACAAAAATGTTTAATAACCCATAACATCACAACTTAGGACGTAATTTCTAGCTTTTGACTATCATTTTCAATTCTAACCACTTCAACACAATAATATATACCACATTGTATTGTTTTCCATGTTTCGTAAATATAAACCAAGTTTGAGCTACTTTATGCGCGAAAGTATCAAAAAAACTTAAAAACCCATAAAATCGAATCTGAACACGTAATTTCTAGCATTTGACAAGGATTTTAAATTCTAACCACTTCAACACAATAATATATACCAAATAGTGTTGTGTGCCAAGTTTCGTGCAAAACAAACGAAGTTTGAGCTACATTATGCGCGAAAATGCAAAAGATGCTTAAAAAGCTATAAAATCGAACCTTAGCACGTAATTTCTAGCATATGTTTAAGATTTTCATTCAATTCTAATCACTTCAACACAATAATATATACCAAATAACGTTGTGTGCCAAGTTTCGTGAAAAATAAACCATGTTTGAGCTACTTTATGCGCGAAAGTTCAAAAAAAGCTTAAAAAACCAATAAAATTACAACTTAACATGTAAATTGTAACGTATGACCATCATTTTCAATTCTAACCACTTCCACACAATAATATATACCAAATAGGGTGTTTGCCAAGTTTCGTGCAAAACAAACCAAGTTTAAGCTCCTTTATTGCGCGAAAGTGCCAGAAATGTTTTAAAAACCGGTAAAATCGCAACTTAGTACGTAATTTCTAGCATATGACTATGATTTTCAATTCGAACCACATCAACACAATAATATATACCAAATAGTGTTGTGTGCCAAGTATCGTGCAAAACATTCCAAGTTTGAGCTACTTTATACACGAAAGTGACAAAAATGTTTAAAAACCCATAAAATCGCAACTTAGGACGTAATTTATAACTTATGACTATCATTTTCAAATCTAACCACTTCAACACAATAATATATACCAAATAGTATTGTTTTCCAAGTTTTGTGAAAATTAAACAAAGTTTGAGCTACTTTTTGCGCGAAAGTGTCAAAAAAGCTTAAAACCCATCTAATCGCATCTTAACACGTAATTTCTAGCATTTGACTATGATTTTCAATTCTAACCACTTCAACACAATAATATATACCAAATAGTGTTGTGTGCCATGAAACAAACCAAGTGTTCAGCTACTTAATGCGCGAAAATGCCAAAAAAGCTTAAAAACCCATAAATTTCCAACTTATCACGTAATTTCCAGCATATGACTATGATTTTAAATTCTAACCACTTCAACACAATAATATATACCAAATAGTGTTGTGTGCCAAGTTTCATGAAAAAAAACCAAGTTTGAGGTATTTTATGCGTGAAAGTGTCAAAAATGTTTAAAAACCCACAGAATCGCAACTTAAGACTTAATTTCAAGCTTATGACTATGATTTTCAATTCTAACCACCTCAACACAATAATATATACCAAATAGTATTGTGTGCCAAGTTTCGTGGAAAATAAACCAAGTTTCAGCTACATTATGTGCGAAATTGCCAAAAAAGCTTAAAAACCATAAATTTGCAACTTAGCACGTAATGTCCTAGCATATGACTATGATTTTTCAATTCTAACCACTTCAACACAATAATATATACCAAATAGTGTTGTGTGCCAAGTTTCGTACAAAATAAACCAAGTTTGAGTTATTTGATGCGCGAAAGTGTCAAAATGTTTAAAAACCCGTAAAATTCGCAACTTAGGAAGTAATTTCTAGTTTATGACTATGATTTTCAAATCTAACCACTTCAACACAATTATATATACCAAATAGTGTTGGTTTTCCATGTTTCTTGAAAAACAAACCAAGTTTGAGCAGCTACTTTGTGCGCGAAAATGAAAAAAAATTCTTAAAAACCCATAAAATCGCAACTTAGCACGTAATTTTTCGCATATGTCTATGATTTAAAATCTAATCCCATCAACACAATAATATATACCAAATAGTGTTGTGTGCCAAGTTTCGTGCAAAATAAACCAAGTTTGAGCTACTTTATACGCGAAAGTGCCAAAAATGTTTGAAAACCGATAAAATCGCAACTTAGCACGTAATTTTTAGCATATGACTATAATTTTCAATTCTAACAACATCAAACCAATAATATATAACAAATAGTATTGTTTGCCAAGTTTCGTTTAAAATCAACCAAGTTTGAGCTACTTTATGCGCCAAAGTGCCAAAAAAGCATAAAAACGTATAAAATCGCAACTTAACACGTAATTTCTAGTATTTGACTAGGATTTTCAATTCTAATCACTTCAACAAAATAGTATATACCAAATAGTGTTGTTTGCCATGTTTCGTGCAAAATAAACCATGTTTGAGCTACTTTATGCGCGAAAGTGCCAAAAAAGCTTTAAAACCCATAAATTTTAAACTTAACACGTAATTTCTAGCTGATGACTATGATTTTTAATTCTAACAACTTCAACACATTAACATATACCAAATTGTATTGTGTGCCATGTTGCGTGCAAAATAGACTAAGTTTGAGCTACTTTCTGCGCGAAAGTGCAAAAAAAAAGTACTTAAAAAACACATAAAATCGCAAGTTAGGACATAAACCAAGTTTCATGCAAAATAAACAAAGTTGAGCTACTTTAGCGAGGAAAGTTCCAAAAAAGCTTAAAAACCCATAAAATCGCAACTTAACACGTAATTTCTAGCATTTGAATATTATATCAATTCTAACTACTTTATCACAATAAATATATACCAAAATAGTGTTGCGTGCCAAGTATCGTACAAAACGAAACCAAGTTTGAGCTACTTTATTGCGCGAAAATGCCAAAAATTCTTAAAAACCATAAATCGCAACTTAGCACATATTTTCTAGCATATGTCTATGATTTTCTATTCTAACTACTTGAACAAAATAATAAATACCAAATAGTGTTGTGTGCAGAGTTTCGTGCAAAATAAACCATGTTTGAGCTACTTTATGCGCGATAGTGCCAAAAAATCTTAAAAAACCAATAAAATCGCAACTTACACACGTAATTTCTAACATATGAATATGATTTTCAATTCTAACCACTTCAACAAAATGATATATACCAATAGTGTTGTGTGCCATGTTACTGTGCAAAACACAAACCAAAGTTTGAGCTATTTTATGTGCGAATGTATCAAAAAATCGCAACTTAGGACGTAATTTCTTGCTTATGACAATGATATTCAATTGTAACCACTTCAACAAAATATTATATACCAAGCAGTGTTGTGTGCCAAGTTTCGTGTAAAATGAACCAAGTTTGAGCTACTTTAGGCGAGAAAGTGCCAAAAAAGCTTAAAACCATAAAATCGCAACTTAACACGTAATTTCTGCATTTGAGTATACTTTTAAATTCTAACCACTTTAACACAATAATATATACTAAATAGTGTTGTGTGCCAAGTTTTCGTGCAAAACAAACAAAGTTTGACCTACTTTATGCGCGAAAATGCAAAAAATGCTTAAAAAAACCCATAAAATCTCACTTAACACATAATTTCTTGCATTTGTGTATGATTTTCAATTCTAATCACTTCAACACAATAATTTATATCAAATAGTGTTGTGTGCGAAGTTTTGTGCAAAATAAAGCATGTTTGAGCTACTTTGTGCGCGAAGTGCCAAAAAAAAGCTTAAAAAACCAATAAAATCAAAACTTAAACACATAATTTCTAGCACATTGACTATGATTTTCAATTCTTACCACTTCAACACAATAATATATACTAATTAGTGTTGTGTGCCAAGTTTCATGCAAAACAAACCAAGTATAAGCTACTTTATGCGCGAAAGTGCGAAAAATGTTTAAAAACCGATAAAATGGCAACTTAGCACGTAATTTCTAACATATGACTATGATTTTCATTCGAACCCACATCAACACAATAATATATACCAAATAGTGTTGTGTGCCAAGTATCGTGCAAAACAATCTAAGTTTGAGCTACTTTATACACGAAAGTGACAAAAATGTTTAAAAAACCCATAAAATCGCAACTTAGGACGTAATTTTTAACTTATTACTATCATTTTCAATTCTTTAACTTCAACACAATAATATATAATAAATAGTATTGTTTTCCAAGTTTTATGAAAAAATAAACCAAGTTTGAGCTACTTTATGTGCGAAAGTGTCAAAAAAGCTTAAAAACCCATATAATCGCATCTTAACAACGTAATTTCTAGCATTTGACTAGGATTTTTAATTCTAACCACTTCAACACAATAATATATACCAAATAGTGTTGTGTGCCATGTTTCGTGCAAAACAAACCAAGTTTCATCTACTTAATGCGCGAAAATGCAAAAAATGCTTTAAAAACCCTAAAAATCGCAACTTAGCACATACTTTATAGCATAAAGCTATGATTTTAAATTCTAATCACTTCAACACAATAGTACATATAAAATAGTGTTGTGTGCTAAGTTTCGTGTAAAATAAACCATGTTTGAGCTACTTTATGCGCGCAAGTGCCAAAAAAAGCTTAAAAACCCATAAATTTACAACTTATTCACGTAATTTCTAGCATATGACTATGATTTTCAATTCTAACCACTTCAACACAATAATATATACCAAATAGTGTTGAGTGCTAAGTTTCATGCAAAAATACCGTGTTTCAGGTATTTTATGCGCAAAAATGTCAAAAATGTTTAAAAACCTACAAAATCGCAACTTAGGACTTAATTTCAAGCTATGACTATGATTTTCAATTCTAACCACTTCAACACAATAATATATACCAAATAGTGTTGTTTGCCAAGTTCATGATAAATAAACCAAACTTTGAGCTACTTTATCTGCTAAAGTGCCAAAAAAAGCTTACAAAACCCCAATAAATCGCAACTTAACACGTAATTTCTAGCTTATGACTATAATTTTTAATTCTAACAACTTCAACACAATAATATATACCAAATAGTATTGTGCCCCATGTTTCGTGCAAAATAGACTAAGTTTGAGATACTTTATGCGCGAAAGTGCCAAAAAATGCTTTAAAATCCATATGATCGCAACGTAACAAGTAATTTCTAGCATTTGACTAGGATTTTTAATTCCAACCACGTCAACACAATAATATATACCTAATAGTGTTGTGTGCCATGTTTCGTGAAAACAAACCAAGTTTGAGCTACTTTCCTGCGCAAAAAAAATGCAAAAAATTCTTAAAAACCCATAAAATCCGCAACTTAATTTTTAGCATATATACCAAATAGTGTTGTGTGCCAAGTTTCGTGCAAAATAAACAAAGTTTGAGCTACTTTATAGGCGAAAGTGCCAAAAATGTTTGAAAAACCGATAAAATCGTAACTTAGCACGTAATTTTTAGCATATGACTATGATTTTTCAATTCTAACCACATCAACACAATAATATATAACAAATAGTATTGTTTGCCAAGTTTCATGAAAAATCAACCAAGTTTGAGCTACTTTTTTGCGCCAAAGTACCAAAAAAGCATAAAAACTCATAAAATCGCAACTTAACACGTAATTTCTAACATTTGACTAATATTTTCAAATTCTAACCACTTTAACACAATAATATATACCAAATAGTGTTGTGTGCTAATTATCGTGCAAAACAAACCAAGTTTGAGCTACTTTATGCGCGAAAATGCAAAAAATTCTTAAAAACCATAAAATTGCAACTTAGCACGTAATTTCTAGGATATGTCTATGATTTTCAGTTCTAACCACTTCAACAAAATAATATATACCAAATAGTGTTGTGTGCCAAGTTTCGTGCAAAATAAACAATGTTTGAGCTACTTTTATGCGCGGTTGTGCCAAAAAACCTTAAAAACTAATAAAATCGAAACTTACCACGTAATTTCTAGCATATGACTATGATTTTCAATTCTAACCACTTCAACACAATGATATATACTAAATAGTGTTGTGTGCCATGTTTCATGCAAAATAAACCAAGTTTGAGCTATTTTATGCGTGAACGTGTCAAAAATGCTTAAAAACCCATAAAACCGCCAAATTAGGACGTAATTTCTTGCTTATGATTAATGATTTTAAATTCTAACCAATTCAACACAATATTATATACCAAACAGTGTTGTGTCCCAAGTTGTCGTGCAAAATAAACCAAGTTTGAGCTACTTTAGGCGAGAAAGTGCCAACAACAGCTTAAAAACCCATAAAATCGCAAGTTAACACGTAAAATCTAGCATTTGACAATGATGTCAATTCTAACCACTTTAACACAATAATATATACCGAATAGTGTTGTGTGCCAAGTTTCATGCAAAACAAACCAAGTTTGAGCTACTTTATGCGCGAAAATGCAAAAAATGCCTAAAAAACCCATAAAATCTCAACTTAACACATAATTTCTAGCATATGTTGTTTAAAAAACCGATAAAATCGCAACTTAGCATTTAATATCTAGCATATGACTATAATTTCAATTCTCACTACACAACACAATAAATATATAACAAATAGTGTTGTGTGCCAAGTTTCGTGCAAAACAATCCAAGATTGAGCTACTTTATACGCGCAAGTGACAAAAATGTTTAAATACCCACAAATCGCAACTTAGGGACGTAATTTCTAGCTTATGACTATAATTTTCATTTCTAACCACTTCAACACAATAATATATTACCAAATAGTGTTGTGAGCCAAGTTTCGTGCAAAACAAACCAAGTTCGAGCAACTTTATTCGCGAAATGCAAAAAATGCTTAAAAACCCAAAAAATCGCAACTTAGCATTTAATTTCAAACGTATGTCTATGATTTTCAATTCTACCCACTGAACAAAATAATATATACGAAATAGTTTTGTGTGCCATGTTTTCGTGCAAAATAAACCATGTTTGAGCTACTAATGCGCACAAATGCCAAAAAAGCTTAAAACGCACAAAATCGAAACTTAACACGTAATTTCTAACATATGACTATGATTTTCAATTCTCAACACTTCAACAGGAATGATAAATACCAATTAGTGTTGTGTGCCATGATTCGTGCAAAACAAACCAAGTTTGAGCTATTTTATGCGCGAAAGTGTCAAAAATATTTAAAAACCCATAAAATCGCAACTTAGGACGTATTTTCCAGCTTATGACCTATGATGTTCGATTCTTACCACTTCAACAAAATAATCTATACCAAATAGTGTTGTTTGCCAAGTTTCGTGAAAAATAAACACAGTTTGAGCTACTTTCTGCGCTAAAGTGCCAAAAAACCCATTAAATCGCAACTTAGCACGTAATTTCTAGCTTATGACTATGATTTTTAATTCTAAAACTTCAACACAATAATATATACCAAATAGTATTGTGTGCCATGCTTGGTGCAAAATAGACCAAGTTTCAGCTACTTTATGCGCGAAAATGCCAATAATGCTTAAAAACCAATAAAATCGCAACGTAGGACGTAATTTCTAGCTTATGACAATTATTATATATTCTAACCCATTTAAACACAATATTATATACCAAATAGTGTTGTGTGCCATGTTTCGTGCAAAATAAACAAAGTTTCAGCTACTTAACACGTAATTTCTAGCATTTGACTATGATTTTCAATTTTATCCTCTTTAACAAAAAAATATTACCAAATAGTGTTGTGTGCCAAGTTTCGTGCAAAACAAACCAAGTTTGAGCTACTTTATGCGCGAAAGTTCCAAAAATGCTTAAAAACTTATAAAATCGCAATTTAGCGCGTAATTTGTAGCATATGTGTATGATATTAAATTTTTATCACTTCAACACAATAATATATACCAAATAGTATTGTGTGCCAAGTTTCGTGTAAAAATAAACTATGTTTGAGCTACTTTATGCGCGAAAGTGCAAAAAAAGCTTAAAAAACCCATAAAATCGCAACTTAACACGTAATTTCTAGCATTTGACAATGATTTTCAATTATAACCACTTTAAACACAATAATATATACCGAATAGTGTTATGTGCCAAGTTTCGTGCAAAACAAACCAAGTTTGAGCTACTTTATGCGCGAAAATGCAAAAATACTAAAAAACCCCATAAAATCTCAACTTAACACATAATTTCTAGCATATGTGTAAGATTTTCAATTCTAATCACTTCAACACAATAATATATATCAAATAGTGTTGTGTGCCAAGTTTCATGCAAGATAAACTATGTTTGAGCTACTCTCGTGTGCGAAATGCAAAAAAAAGCTTAAAAACCAATAAAATCACAACTTAACACATAATTTCTAGCATATGACTATGATTTTAAATTGTAACCACTTCAACACAATAATATATACCAAATATTGTTGTGTGCCAAGTTTCATGCAAAACAAACACAGTTTTAGCTACTTTATGCGCGAAAATGCAAAAAATGCTAAAAAAATCATAAAATTGCAACATAGCACGTAATTTCTAGCATATGACTATGATTTTCAATTCTAACCACTTGCACACAATAATATATACAAAATAGGGTTGTTTGCCCAGTTTCGTGCAAAACACACCAAGTTTGAGCTACTTTGTACGCGAAAGTGCCAAAATTGTTTAAAAACCGATAAAATCGCAACTTAGCATTTAATATCTAGCATATGACTATAATTTTCAATTCTCACCACATCCACACAATAATATATAACAAATAGTGTTGTGTGCCAAGTTTCGTGCAAACCAATCCAAGATTGAGCTACTTTATACGCGCAAGTGACAAAAATGTTTAAATACCCACAAATTCGCAACTTAGGGACGTAATTTCTAGCTTATGAGTATAATTTCATTTCTAACCACTTCAACACAATAATATATACCAAATAGTGTTGTGAGCCAAGTTTCGTGCAAAACAAACCAAGTTTGAACAACTTTATTCGCGAAAATGCAAAAAATGCTTAAAAAACCCAAAAAAATCGCAACTTAGGCATTTAATTTCAAACGTATGTCTATGATGTTCAATTCTACCCACTTGAACCAAAATAATATACACGAAATAGTTTTGTGTGCCATGGTTTCGTGCAAAATAAACCATGTTTGAGCTACTTAATGTGCACAAATGCCAAAAAAGTTTAAAAACGCACAAAATCGAAACTTAACACGTAATTTCTAACATATTACTATGATTTTCAATTCTAAACACTTCAACAGAATGATAACTACCAATTAGTGTTGTGTGGCCCATGATTCGTGCAAAACAACCAAGTTTAAGCTATTTTATGCGCGAAAGTGTCAAAAATGTTTAAAAACCCATAAAATCGCAACTTAGGATGTATTTTCAAGCTTATGACTATGATGTTCGATTCTTACCACTTCAACAAAATAATATATACCAAATAGTGTTGTTTGCCAAGTTTCGTGAAAAATAAACACAGTTTGAGCTACTTTTTGCGCTAAAGTGCCAAAAAACCCATTAAATCGCAACTTAGCACGTAATTTCTAGCTTATGACTATTATTTTTAATTCTAAAAACTTCAACACAATAATATATACCAAATAGTATTGTGTGCCATGCTTGGTGCAAAATAGACCAAGTTTGAGCTACTTTAAGCGCGAAAATGCCAATAATGCTTAAAAACCCAATAAAATCGCAACGTAGGACGTAATTTCTAGCTTATGACAATTATTATCAATTCTAACCATTATAAACACAATATTATATACCAAATAGTGTTGTGTGCCATGTTTCGTGCAAAATAAACAAAGTTTCAGCTACTTAACACGTAATTTCTAGCATTTGACTATGATTTTCAATTTTATCCTCTTTAACACAATAATATTACCAAATAATGTTGTGTGCCAAGTTTCGTGCAAAACAAACCAACTTTGAGCTACTTTATGCGCGAAAGTGCCAAAAATGCTTAAAAACTTATAAATCGCAATTTAGCACGTAATTTCTAGCATATGTGTATGATATTAAAATTTTTATCACTTCAACACAATAATATATACCAAATAGTATTGTGTGCCAAGTTTCGTGTAAAATAAACTATGTTTGAACTACTTTATGCGCGAAAGTGCAAAAAAAAAGCTTAAAAAACCCATAAAATCGCAACTTAACACGTAATTTCTAGCATTTGACAATGATTTTCAATTCTAACCACTTTAACACACAATAATATATACCGAATAGTGTTATGTGCCAAGTTTCGTGCAAAACAAACCAAGTTTGAGCTACTTTATGCGCGAAAATGCAAAAAATGCTAAAAAAACCCATAAAATCTCAACTTAACACATAATTTCTAGCATATGTGTAAGATTTTTTCAATTCTAATCACTTCAACACAATAATATATATCAAATTGTGTTGTGTGCCAAGTTTCATGCAAAATAAACTATGTTTGAGCTACTTCGTGTGCGAAGTGCAAAAAAAAGCTTAAAAACCAATAAAATGACAACTTAACACATAATTTCTAGCATATGACTATGATTTTAAATTGTAACCACTTCAACACAATAATATATACCAAATATTGTTGTGTGCCCAAGTTTCATGCAAAACAAACACAGTTTTAGCTACTTTATGCGCGAAAATGCAAAAAATGCTAAAAAAATCCATAAAATTGCAACATAGCACGTAATTTCTAGCATATGACTATGATTTTCAATTCTAACCACTTGCACACAATAATATATACAAAATAGGGTTTGTTTGCCCCAGTTTCGTGCAAAACACACCAAGTTTGAGCTACTTTGTACGCGAAAGTGCCAAAATTGTTTAAAAACCGATAAAATCGCAACTTAGCATTTAATATCTAGCATATGACTATAATTTTCAATTCTCACCACATCCACACAATAATATATAACAAATAGTGTTGTGTGCCAAGTTTCGTGCAAACCAATCCAAGATTGAGCTACTTTATACGCGCAAGTGACAAAAATGTTTAAATACCCACAAATTCGCAACTTAGGACGTAATTTTCTAGCTTATGAGTATAATTTTCATTTCTAACCACTTCAACACAATAATATATACCAAATAGTGTTGTGAGCCAAGTTTCGTGCAAAACAAACCAAGTTTGAACAACTTTATTCGCGAAAATGCAAAAAATGCTTAAAAACCCAAAAAATCGCAACTTAGCATTTAATTTCAAACGTATGTCTATGATGTTCAATTCTACCCACTTGAACAAAATAATATACACGAAATAGTTTTGTGTGCCATGTTTCGTGCAAAATAAACCATGTTTGAGCTACTTAATGTGCACAAATGCCAAAAAAGTTTAAAAAACGCACAAAATCGAAACTTAACACGTAATTTCTAACATATTACTATGATTTTCAATTCTAAACACTTCAACAGAATGATAACTACCAATTAGTGTTGTGTGCCATGATTCGTGCAAAACAAACCAAGTTTGATTCGTGCAAAACAAACCAAGTTTAAGCTATTTTATGCGCGAAAGTGTCAAAAATGTTTAAAAACCCATAAAATCGCAACTTAGGACGTATTTTCAAGCTTATGACTATGATGTTCGATTCTTACCACTTCAACAAAATAATATATACCAAATAGTGTTGTTTGCCAAGTTTCGTGAAAAATAAACACAGTTTGAGCTAACTTTCTGCGCTAAAGTGCCAAAAAACCCATTAAATCGCAACTTAGCACGTAATTTCTAGCTTATGACTATGATTTTTAATTCTAAAAACTTCAACACAATAATATATACCAAATAGTATTGTGTGCCATGCTTGGTGCAAAATAGACCAACTTTGAGCTACTTTAAGCGCGAAAATGCCAATAATGCTTAAAAACCAATAAAATCGCAACGTAGGACGTAATTTCTAGCTTATGACAATTATTATCAATTCTAACCATTTAAACACAATATTATATACCAAATAGTGTTGTGTGCCATGTTTCGTGCAAAATAAACAAAGTTTCAGCTACTTAACACGTAATTTCTAGCATTTGACTATAATTTTCAATTTTATCCTCTTTAACACAATAATATTACCAAATAATGTTGTGTGCCAAGTTTCGTGCAAAACAAACCAACTTTGAGCTACTTTATGCGCGAAAGTGCCAAAAATGCTTAAAAACTTATAAAATCGCAATTTAGCACGTAATTTCTAGCATATGTGTATGATATTAAATTTTTATCACTTCAACACAATAATATATACCAAATAGTATTGTGTGCCAAGTTTCGTGTAAAATAAACTATGTTTGAAATACTTTATGCGCGAAAGTGCAAAAAAAGCTTTTAAAACCCATAAAATCGCAACTTAACACGTAATTTCTAGCATTTGACAATGATTTTCAATTCTAACCACTTTAACACAATAATATATACCGAATAGTGTTATGTGCCAAGTTTCGTGCAAAACAAACCAAGTTTGAGCTACTTTATGCGCGAAAATGCAAAAAATGCTAAAAAACCCATAAAATCTCAACTTAACACATAATTTCTAGCATATGTGTAAGATTTTCAATTCTAATCACTTCAACACAATAATATATATCAAATAGTGTTGTGTGCCAAGTTTCATGCAAAATAAACTATGTTTGAGCTACTTCGTGTGCGAAGTGCAAAAAAAGCTTAAAAACCAATAAAATCACAACTTAACACATAATTTCTAGCATATGACTATGATTTTAAATTGTAACCACTTCAACACAATAATATATACCAAATATTGTTGTGTGCCAAGTTTCATGCAAAACAAACACAGTTTTAGCTACTTTATGCGCGAAAATGCAAAAAATGCTAAAAAAATCCATAAAATTGCAACATAGCACGTAATTTCTAGCATATGACTATGATTTTCAATTCTAACCACTTGCACACAATAATATATACAAAATAGGGTTGTTTGCCCAGTTTCGTGCAAAACACACCAAGTTTGAGCTACTTTGTACGCGAAAGTGCCAAAATTGTTTAAAAACCAATAAAATCGCAACTTAGCATTTAATATCTAGCATATGACTATAATTTTCAATTCTCACCACATCCACACAATAATATATAACAAATAGTGTTGTGTGCCAAGTTTCGTGCAAAACAATCCAAGATTGAGCTACTTTATACGCGCAAGTGACAAAAATGTTTAAATACCCACAAATTCGCAACTTAGGACGTAATTTCTAGCTTATGACTATAATTTTCATTTCTAACCACTTCAACACAATAATATATACCAAATAGTGTTGTGAGCCAAGTTTCGTGCAAAACAAACCAAGTTTGAGCAACTTTATTCGCGAAAATGCAAAAAATGCTTAAAAACCCAAAAAATCGCAACTTAGCATTTAATTTCAAACGTATGTCTATGATGTTCAATTCTACCCACTTGAACAAAATAATATACACGAAATAGTTTTTGTGTGCCATGTTTCGTGCAAAATAAACCATGTTTGAGCTACTTAATGTGCACAAATGCCAAAAAAGTTTAAAAACGCACAAAATCGAAACTTAACACGTAATGTCTAACATATGACTATGATTTTCAATTCTAAACACTTCAACAGAATGATAACTACCAATTAGTGTTGTGTGCCATGATTCGTGCAAAACAAACCAAGTTTAAGCTATTTTATGCGCGAAAGTGTCAAAAATGTTTAAAAACCCATAAAATCGCAACTTAGGACGTATTTTCAAGCTTATGACTATGATGTTCGATTCTTACCACTTCAACAAAATAATATATACCAAATAGTGTTGTTTGCCAAGTTTCGTGAAAAATAAACACAGTTTGAGCTACTTTCTACCCTAAAGTGCCAAAAAAACCCATTAAATCGCAACTTAGCACGTAATTTCTAGCTTATGACTATGATTTTTAATTCTAAAAACTTCAACACAATAATATATACCAAATAGTATTGTGTGCCATGCTTGGTGCAAAATAGACCAAGTTTGAGCTACTTTAAGCGCGAAAATGCCAATAATGCTTAAAAACCAATAAAATCGCAACGTAGGACGTAATTTCTAGCTTATGACAATTATTATCAATTCTAACCATTTAAACACAATATTATATACCAAATAGTGTTGTGTGCCATGTTTCGTGCAAAATAAACAAAGTTTCAGCTACTTAACACGTAATTTCTAGCATTTTGACTATGATTTTCAATTTTATCCTCTTTAACACAATAATATTACCAAATAATGTTGTGTGCCAAGTTTCGTGCAAAACAAACCAACTTTGAGCTACTTTATGCGCGAAAGTGCCAAAAATGCTTAAAAACTTGTAAAATCGCAATTTAGCACGTAATTTCTAGCATATGTGTATGATATTAAATTTTTATCACTTCAACACAATAATATATACCAAATAGTATTGTGTGCCAAGTTTCGTGTAAAATAAACTATGTTTGAACTACTTTATGCGCGAAAGTGCAAAAAAAGCTTAAAAACCCATAAAATCGCAACTTAACACGTAATTTCTAGCATTTGACAATGATTTTCAATTCTAACCACTTTAACACAATAATATATACCGAATAGTGTTATGTGCCAAGTTTCGTGCAAAACAAACCAAGTTTGAGCTACTTTATGCGCGAAAATGCAAAAAATGCTAAAAAACCCCATAAAATCTCAACTTAACACATAATTTCTAGCATATGTGTAAGATTTTCAATTCTAATCACTTCAACACAATAATATATATCAAATAGTGTTGTGTGCCAAGTTTCATGCAAAATAAACTATGTTTGAGCTACTTCGTGTGCGAAGTGCAAAAAAAGCTTAAAAACCAATAAAATCACAACTTAACACATAAGTTCTATCATATGACTATGATTTTAAATTGTAACCACTTCAACACAATAATATATACCAAATATTGTTGTGTGCCAAGTTTCATGCAAAACAAACCAAGTTTTAGCTACTTTATGCGCGAAAATGCAAAAAATGCTAAAAAAATCCATAAAATTGCAACATAGCACGTAATTTCTAGCATATGACTATGATTTTCAATTCTAACCACTTGCACACAATAATATATACAAAATAGGGTTGTTTGCCCAGTTTCGTGCAAAACACACCAAGTTTGAGCTACTTTATACGCGAAAGTGCCAAAATTGTTTAAAAACCGATAAAATCGCAACTTAGCATTTAATATCTAGCATATGACTATAATTTTCAATTCTCACCACATCCACACAATAATATATAACAAATAGTGTTGTGTGCAAAGTTTCGTGCAAAACAATCCAAGATTGAGCTACTTTATACGCGCAAGTGACAAAAATGTTTAAATACCCACAAATTCGCAACTTAGGACGTAATTTCTAGCTTATGACTATAATTTTCATTTCTAACCACTTCAACACAATAATATATACCAAATAGTGTTGTGAGCCATGTTTCGTGCAAAACAAACCAAGTTTGAGCAACTTTATTCGCGAAAATGCAAAAAAATGCTTAAAAAACCAAAAATTCGCAACTTAGCATTTAATTTCAAACGTATGTCTATGATGTTCAATTCTACCCCACTTGAACAAAATAATATATACGAAATAGTTTTGTGTGCCATGTTTCGTGCAAAATAAACCATGTTTGAGCTACTTAATGCGCACAAATGCCAAAAAAGCTTAAAAAACGCACAAAATCGAAACTTAACACGTAATTTCTAACATATGACTATGATTTTCAATTCTAAACACTTCAACAGAATGATAACTACCAATTAGTGTTGTGTGCCATGATTCGTGCAAAACAAACCAAGTTTGAGCTATTTTATGCATGAAAGTGTCAAAAATGTTTAAAAACCCATAAAATCGCAACTTAGGACGTATTTTCCAGCTTATGACTATGATGTTCGATTCTTACCACTTCAACAAAATAATATATACCAAATAGTGTTGTTTGCCAAGTTTCGTGAAAATATAAACACAGTTTGAGCTACTTTCTACCCTAAAGTGCCAAAAAACCCATTAAATCGCAACTTAGCACGTAATTTTCTAGCTTATGACTATGATTTTTAACTCTAAAAACTTCAACACAATAATATATACCAAATAGTATTGTGTGCCATGCTTGGTGCAAAATAGACCAAGTTTGAGCTACTTTAAGCGCGAAAATGCCAATAATGCTTAAAAACCAATAAAATCGCAACGTAGGACGTAATTTCTAGCTTATGACAATTATTATCAATTCTAACCATTTAAACACAATATTATATACCAAATAGTGTTGTGTGCCATGTTTCGTGCAAAATAAACAAAGTTTCAGCTACTTAACACGTAATTTCTAGCATTTGACTATGATTTTCAATTTTATCCTCTTTAACACAATAATATTACCAAATAGTGTTGTGTGCCAAGTTTCGTGCAAAACAAACCAAGTTTGAGCTACTTTATGCGCGAAAGTGCCAAAAATGCTTAAAAACTTATAAAATCGAAATTTAGCTCGTAATTTCTAGCATATGTGTATGATATTAAATTTTTATCACTTCAACCCAATAATATATACCAAATAGTATTGTGTGCCAAGTTTCGTGTAAAATAAACTATGTTTGAGCTACTATATGCGCGAAAGTGCAAAAAAAGCTTAAAAACCCATAAAATCGCAAATTAACACGTAATTTCTAGCATTTGACAATGATTTTCAATTCTAACCACTTTAACACAATAATATATACCGAATAGTGTTATGTGCCAAGTTTCGTGCAAAACAAACCAAGTTTGAGCTACTTTACGCGCGAAAATGCAAAAAATGCTAAAAAACCCATAAAATCTCAACTTAACACATAATCTCTAGCATATGTGTAAGATTTTCAATTCTAATCACTTCAACACAATAATATATATCAAATAGTGTTGTGTGCCAAGTTTCATGCAAAATAAACTATGTTTGAGCTACTTCGTGTGCGAAGTGCAAAAAAAGCTTAAAAACCAATAAAATCACAACTTAACACATAAGTTCTATCATATGACTATGATTTTAAATTCTAACCACTTCAACACAATAATATATACCAAATATTGTTGTGTGCCAAGTTTCATGCAAAACAAACCAAGTTTTAGCTACTTTATGCGCGAAAATGCAAAAAATGCTAAAAAAATCCATAAAATTGCAACATAGCACGTAATTTCTAGCATATGACTATGATTTTCAATTCTAACCACTTGCACACAATAATATATACAAAATAGGGTTGTTTGCCCAGTTTCGTGCAAAACACACCAAGTTTGAGCTACTTTGTACGCGAAAGTGCCAAAATTGTTTAAAAACCGATAAAATCGCAACATAGCATTTAATATCTAGCATATGACTATAATTTTCAATTCTCACCACATCCACACAATAATATATAACAAATAGTGTTGTGTGCAAAGTTTCGTGCAAAACAATCCAAGATTGAGCTACTTTATACGCGCAAGTGACAAAAATGTTTAAATACCCACAAATTCGCAACTTAGGACGTAATTTCTAGCTTATGACTATAATTTTCATTTCTAACCACTTCAACACAATAATATATACCAAATAGTGTTGTGAGCCATGTTTCGTGCAAAACAAACCAAGTTTGAGCAACTTTATTCGCGAAAATGCAAAAAATGCTTAAAAAACCAAAAATTCGCAACTTAGCATTTAATTTCAAACGTATGTCTATGATGTTCAATTCTACCCACTTGAACAAAATAATATATACGAAATAGTTTTGTGTGCCATGTTTCGTGCAAAATAAACCATGTTTGAGCTACTTAATGCGCACAAATGCCAAAAAAGCTTAAAAACGCACAAAATCGAAACTTAACACGTAATTTCTAACATATGACTATGATTTTCAATTCTAAACACTTCAACAGAATGATAACTACCAATTAGTGTTGTGTGCCATGATTCGTGAAAAACAAACCAAGTTTGAGCTATTTTATGCGCGAAAGTGTCAAAAATGTTTAAAAACCCATAAAATCGCAACTTAGGACGTATTTTCCAGCTTATGACTATGATGTTCGATTCTTACCACTTCAACAAAATAATATATACCAAATAGTGTAGTTTGCCAAGTTTCGTGAAAAAAATAAACACAGTTTGAGATACTTTCTACGCTAAAGTGCCAAAAAACCCATTAAATCGCAACTTAGCACGTAATTTCTAGCTTATGACTATGATTTTTAATTCTAAAAACTTCAACACAATAATATATACCAAATAGTATTGTGTGCCATGCTTGGTGCAAAATAGACCAAGTTTGAGCTACTTTAAGCGCGAAAATGGCAATAATGCTTAAAAACCAATAAAATCGCAACGTAGGACGTAATTTCTAGCTTATGACAATTATTATCAATTCTAACCATTTAAACCCAATATTATATACCAAATAGTGTTGTGTGCCATGTTTCGTGCAAAATAAACAAAGTTTCAGCTACTTAACACGTAATTTCTAGCATTTGACTATGATTTTCAATTTTATCCTCTTTAACACAATAATATTACCAAATAGTGTTGTGTGCCAAGTTTCGTGTAAAATAAACTATGTTTGAGCTACTTTATGCGCGAAAGTGCAAAAAAAAGCTTAAAAAACCCATAAAATCGCAAATTAACACGTAATTTCTAGCATTTGACAATGATTTTCAATTCTAACCACTTTAAACACAATAATATATACCGAATAGTGTTATGTGCCAAGTTTCGTGCAAAACAAACCAAGTTTGAGCTACTTTATGCGCGAAAATGCAAAAAATGCTAAAAAACCCATAAAATCTCAACTTAACACATAATCTCTAGCATATGTGTAAGATTTTCAATTCTAATCACTTCAACACAATAATATATATCAAATAGTGTTGTGTGCCAAGTTTCATGCAAAATAACTATGTTTGAGCTACTTCGTGTGCGAAGTGCAAAAAAAAGCTTAAAAACCAATAAAATCACAACTTAACACATAAGTTCTATCATATGACTATGATTTTAAATTCTAACCACTTCAACACAATAATATATACCAAATATTGTTGTGTGCCAAGTTTCATGCAAAACAAACCAAGTTTTAGCTACTTTATGCGCGAAAATGCAAAAAATGCTAAAAAAATCCATAAAATTGCAACATAGCACGTAATTTCTAGCATATGACTATGATTTTCAATTCTAACCACTTGCACACAATAATATATACAAAATAGGGTTGTTTGCCCAGTTTCGTGCAAAACACACCAAGTTTGAGCTACTTTGTACGCGAAAGTGCCAAAATTGTTTAAAAACCGATAAAATCGCAACATAGCATTTAATATCTAGCATATGACTATAATTTTCAATTCTCACCACATCCACACAATAATATATAACAAATAGTGTTGTGTGCAAAGTTTCGTGCAAAACAATCCAAGATTGAGCTACTTTATACGCGCAAGTGACAAAAATGTTTAAATACCCACAAATTCGCAACTTAGGACGTAATTTCTAGCTTATGACTATAATTTTCATTTCTAACCACTTCAACACAATAATATATACCAAATAGTGTTGTGAGCCATGTTTCGTGCAAAACAAACCAAGTTTGAGCAACTTTATTCGCGAAAATGCAAAAAATGCTTAAAAAACCAAAAATTCGCAACTTAGCATTTAATTTCAAACGTATGTCTATGATGTTCAATTCTACCCACTTGAACAAAATAATATATACGAAATAGTTTTGTGTGCCATGTTTCGTGCAAAATAAACCATGTTTGAGCTACTTAATGCGCACAAATGCCAAAAAAGCTTAAAAACCGCACAAAATCGAAACTTAACACGTAATTTCTAACATATGACTATGATTTTCAATTCTAAACACTTCAACAGAATGATAACTACCAATTAGTGTTGTGTGCCATGATTCGTGAAAAACAAACCAAGTTTGAGCTATTTTATGCGCGAAAGTGTCAAAAATGTTTAAAAAACCCATAAAATCGCAACTTAGGACGTATTTTCCAGCTTATGACTATGATGTTCGATTCTTACCACTTCAACAAAATAATATATACCAAATAGTGTAGTTTGCCAAGTTTCGTGAAAAAATAAACACAGTTTGAGCTACTTTCTACGCTAAAGTGCCAAAAAACCCATTAAATCGCAACTTAGCACGTAATTTCTAGCTTATGACTATGATTTTTAATTCTAAAAACTTCAACACAATAATATATACCAAATAGTATTGTGTGCCATGCTTGGTGCAAAATAGACCAAGTTTGAGCTACTTTAAGCGCGAAAATGCCAATAATGCTTAAAAACCAATAAAATCGCAACGTAGGACGTAATTTCTAGCTTATGACAATTATTATCAATTCTAACCATTTAAACCCAATATTATATACCAAATAGTGTTGTGTGCCATGTTTCGTGCAAAATAAACAAAGTTTCAGCTACTTAACACGTAATTTCTAGCATTTGACTATGATTTTCAATTTTATCCTCTTTAACACAATAATATTACCAAATAGTGTTGTGTGCCAAGTTTCGTGTAAAATAAACTATGTTTGAGCTACTTTATGCGCGAAAGTGCAAAAAAAGCTTAAAAACCCATAAAATCGCAAATTAACACGTAATTTCTAGCATTTGACAATGATTTTCAATTCTAACCACTTTAACACAATAATATATACCGAATAGTGTTATGTGCCAAGTTTCGTGCAAAACAAACCAAGTTTGAGCTACTTTATGCGCGAAAATGCAAAAAATGCTAAAAAACCCATAAAATCTCAACTTAACACATAATCTCTAGCATATGTGTAAGATTTTCAATTCTAATCACTTCAACACAATAATATATATCAAATAGTGTTGTGTGCCAAGTTTCATGCAAAATAAACTATGTTTGAGCTACTTCGTGTGCGAAGTGCAAAAAAAGCTTAAAAACCAATAAAATCACAACTTAACACATAAGTTCTATCATATGACTATGATTTTAAATTCTAACCACTTCAACACAATAATATATACCAAATATTGTTGTGTGCCAAGTTTCATGCAAAACAAACCAAGTTTTAGCTACTTTATGCGCGAAAATGCAAAAAATGCTAAAAAAATCCATAAAATTGCAACATAGCACGTAATTTCTAGCATATGACTATGATTTTCAATTCTAACCACTTGCACACAATAATATATACAAAATAGGGTTGTTTGCCCAGTTTCGTGCAAAACACACCAAGTTTGAGCTACTTTGTACGCGAAAGTGCCAAAATTGTTTAAAAACCGATAAAATCGCAACATAGCATTTAATATCTAGCATATGACTATAATTTTCAATTCTCACCACATCCACACAATAATATATAACAAATAGTGTTGTGTGCAAAGTTTCGTGCAAAACAATCCAAGATTGAGCTACTTTATACGCGCAAGTGACAAAAATGTTTAAATACCCACAAATTCGCAACTTAGGACGTAATTTCTAGCTTATGACTATAATTTTCATTTCTAACCACTTCAACACAATAATATATACCAAATAGTGTTGTGAGCCATGTTTCGTGCAAAACAAACCAAGTTTGAGCAACTTTATTCGCGAAAATGCAAAAAAATGCTTAAAAAACCAAAAATTCGCAACTTAGCATTTAATTTCAAACGTATGTCTATGATGTTCAATTCTACCCACTTGAACAAAATAATATATACGAAATAGTTTTGTGTGCCATGTTTCGTGCAAAATAAACCATGTTTGAGCTACTTAATGCGCACAAATGCCAAAAAAGCTTAAAAACGCACAAAATCGAAACTTAACACGTAATTTCTAACATATGACTATGATTTTCAATTCTAAACACTTCAACAGAATGATAACTACCAATTAGTGTTGTGTGCCATGATTCGTGAAAAACAAACCAAGTTTGAGCTATTTTATGCGCGAAAGTGTCAAAAATGTTTAAAAACCCATAAAATCGCAACTTAGGACGTATTTTCCAGCTTATGACTATGATGTTCGATTCTTACCACTTCAACAAAATAATATATACCAAATAGTGTAGTTTGCCAAGTTTCGTGAAAAAATAAACACAGTTTGAGCTACTTTCTACGCTAAAGTGCCAAAAAACCCATTAAATCGCAACTTAGCACGTAATTTCTAGCTTATGACTATGATTTTTAATTCTAAAAACTTCAACACAATAATATATACCAAATAGTATTGTGTGCCATGCTTGGTGCAAAATAGACCAAGTTTGAGCTACTTTAAGCGCGAAAATGCCAATAATGCTTAAAAACCAATAAAATCGCAACGTAGGACGTAATTTCTAGCTTATGACAATTATTATCAATTCTAACCATTTAAACCCAATATTATATACCAAATAGTGTTGTGTGCCATGTTTCGTGCAAAATAAACAAAGTTTCAGCTACTTAACACGTAATTTCTAGCATTTGACTATGATTTTCAATTTTATCCTCTTTAACACAATAATATTACCAAATAGTGTTGTGTGCCAAGTTTCGTGTAAAATAAACTATGTTTGAGCTACTTTATGCGCGAAAGTGCAAAAAAAAGCTTAAAAACCCATAAAATCGCAAATTAACACGTAATTTCTAGCATTTGACAATGATTTTCAATTCTAACCACTTTAACACAATAATATATACCGAATAGTGTTATGTGCCAAGTTTCGTGCAAAACAAACCAAGTTTGAGCTACTTTATGCGCGAAAATGCAAAAAATGCTAAAAAACCCATAAAATCTCAACTTAACACATAATCTCTAGCATATGTGTAAGATTTTCAATTCTAATCACTTCAACACAATAATATATATCAAATAGTGTTGTGTGCCAAGTTTCATGCAAAATAAACTATGTTTGAGCTACTTCGTGTGCGAAGTGCAAAAAAAGCTTAAAAACCAATAAAATCACAACTTAACACATAAGTTCTATCATATGACTATGATTTTAAATTCTAACCACTTCAACACAATAATATATACCAAATATTGTTGTGTGCCAAGTTTCATGCAAAACAAACCAAGTTTTAGCTACTTTATGCGCGAAAATGCAAAAAATGCTAAAAAAATCCATAAAATTGCAACATAGCACGTAATTTCTAGCATATGACTATGATTTTCAATTCTAACCACTTGCACACAATAATATATACAAAATAGGGTTGTTTGCCCAGTTTCGTGCAAAACACACCAAGTTTGAGCTACTTTGTACGCGAAAGTGCCAAAATTGTTTAAAAAACCGATAAAATCGCAACATAGCATTTAATATCTAGCATATGACTATAATTTTCAATTCTCACCACATCCACACAATAATATATAACAAATAGTGTTGTGTGCAAAGTTTCGTGCAAAACAATCCAAGATTGAGCTACTTTATACGCGCAAGTGACAAAAATGTTTAAATACCCACAAATTCGCAACTTAGGACGTAATTTCTAGCTTATGACTATAATTTTCATTTCTAACCACTTCAACACAATAATATATACCAAATAGTGTTGTGAGCCATGTTTCGTGCAAAACAAACCAAGTTTGAGCAACTTTATTCGCGAAAATGCAAAAAATGCTTAAAAAACCAAAAATTCGCAACTTAGCATTTAATTTCAAACGTATGTCTATGATGTTCAATTCTACCCACTTGAACAAAATAATATATACGAAATAGTTTTGTGTGCCATGTTTCGTGCAAAATAAACCATGTTTGAGCTACTTAATGCGCACAAATGCCAAAAAAGCTTAAAAACGCACAAAATCGAAACTTAACACGTAATTTCTAACATATGACTATGATTTTCAATTCTAAACACTTCAACAGAATG
>NC_080062.1:13643109-13665638 GCF_026212465.1 Amaranthus tricolor | reverse complement strand
GGGTTTTTTAAGCATTTTTTGCATTTTCGCGCAAAAAGTAGCTCGAAACTTGGTTTGTTTTGCACGAAGCTTGGCAGACAACACTATTTGGTATATATTATTGTGTTGAAGTGGTTAGAACTGAAAATCATAGTCACATGCCAGAAATTACGTGTTAAGTTGCGATTTTATGGGTGTTTAAGCTTTTTTGGCACTTTCGTGCATAAAGTTGCTCGAACTTGGTTTATTTTCCACGAAACTTGGCACACAACAAAATTTGGCATATATTATTGTGTTGAAGTGGGTAGAAATTAAAATCATAGTCATATGCTAGATATAAAGTGTTAAGTTGCAATTTTATTGGTTTTTAAGCTTTTTGGTATTTTCGCGCATAAAGTACTTCAAACTTAGTTTATTTGAACGAAACTTAGCACACAGCACTATTTAGTATATATTTTTATGTTGATGTGGTTAGAATTGAAAATCATAGTCATAAGCTAGAAATTACGTCCTAAGTTGCGATTTTACGGGTTTTTAAACATTTTTTACACTTTCGCGCATAAAGTAGCTCAAACTTGGTTACTTTTCCACGAAACTTAGCACACAACACTATTTGGTATATATTATTGTGTTGATGTGGTTAAAATGGAAAATCTTTGTCATATGCTAGAAATTACATGCTAAGTTGCGATTTTATGGGTTTTTAAGCATTTTTGGCACTTTCACGCATAAACTAGTTCAACTTTGTTTGTTTTGCACAATACTTGGCACACAATACTTTTTGGTATATATTATTGTGTTGAAGTGGTTAGAATGGATAATCATAGTCATAAGTTAGAAATTAGGTGCTTCGTTGAGATTTTATGGGTTTTTAAGTATTTTTGTCACATTCGCGCATAAAGTAGCTCGAACTTGGTTTATTTTGAACGAAACTTGCCACACAATACTTTTTGGTATATATTATTGTGTTGAAGTGATTAGAATTGAAAATCATAGACATATGCTAGAAATTACGTGTTAGGTTGCGATTTTATGGGTTTTTTAAGCATTTTTTGCATTTTCGCGCATAAAGTAGCTCAAACTTGGTTTGTTTTGCACGAGCTTGGCAGACAACACTATTTGGTATATATTATTGTGTTGACAGTGGTTAGAACTGAAAATGTTAGTCACATGCCAGAAAATTACGTGTTAAGTTGCGATTTTATGGGTGTTTAAGCTTTTTTTGGCACTTTCGAGCATAAAGTTGCTCGAACTTCGCTTTTATTTTCCACGAAACTTGGCACAACCAACACAAATTTGGCATATATTATTGTGTTTGAAGTGGGTAGAAATGAAAATCATAGTCATATGCTAGATATAAAGTGTTAAGTTGCAATTTTATTGGTTTTTAAGCTTTTTTGGTATTTTCGCGCATAAAGTACTTCAAACTTTGTTTATTTGAACGAAACTTAGCACACACAGCACTATTTAGTATATATTTTTATGTTGATGTGGTTAGAATTGAAAATCATAGTCATAACCTAGAAATTACGTCCTAAGTTGCGATTTTACGGGTTTTTAAACATTTTTTACACTTTCGCGCATAAAGTAGCTCAAACTTGGTTACTTTTCCACGAAACTTAGCACACAACACTATTTGGTATATATTATTGTGTTGATGTGGTTAAAATGGAAAATCTTTGTCATATGCTAGAAATTACATGCTAAGTTGCGATTTTATGGGTTTTTAAGCATTTTTGGCACTTTCACGCATAAACTAGTTCAAACTTGGTTTGTTTTGCACAATACTTGGCACACAACACTTTTTGATATATATTATTGTGTTGAAGTGCTTATAATTGAAAATCATAGTCGTATGCTAGAAATTACGTGTTAAGTTGCGATTTCAAGGGTTTTAAAGCGTTTTTAGCACTTTTGCGCATAAAGTTTCTCAAACTTGGTTTGTTTTGAACGAAACTTGGCACACAACACTATTTGGTATATATTATTGTGTTGATGTGGTTAGAATTGAAAATCATAGTCATATGCTAGAAGTTACGTGCTAAGTTGAGATTTTATGGGATTTTAAGCTTTTTTCGAACTTGTCCCATTTCTATTTTTGGTAAGCATTTTTGACTTTTATGCACTTAGTAGCTTTATCCAAATTCAGATTATACCCTCCATTACCATACTTATTTTCTTTCCCTTACATTAAAAACCCATAATACCACTCTCTTTCCTACCCATAGAGTCCCACTTTAACACTTTCTTTAAATCCGTGAAAAGTCAAATGGGGACTAATAAGGTGAATAGGACGGTGTATATATTATTGTGTTGAAGTGGTTAGATTTTATAAACACTGTCATAAGCTAGAAATTACGTCCTAAGTTGCGATTTTATGGGTTTTAAGCATTTTTGGCACTTTCGCGTATAAAGTAGCTCGAACTTGGTTTATTTTTGCACGAAACATGGCACACCAATACTTTTTTGGTATATATTTACTTGTGTTGAAGTGGTTAGAATGGATAATGATAGTCATAAGCTAGAAATTAGGTGCTTCCTTGAGATTTTATGGATTTTTAAGTATTTTTTTCACATTCGCGCATAAAGTAGCTCGAACTTGGTTTATTTGAACGAAACTTGGCACACAATACTTTTTGGTATATATTATTGTGTTGAAGTGATTAGAATTGAAAATCATAGACATATGCTAGAAATTACGTGTTAGGATGCGATTTTATGGGTTTTTAAGCATTTTTTGCATTTTCGCGCATACAGTAGCTCATACTTCGTTTGTTTTGCACGAAGCTTGGCAGACAACACTATTTGGTATATATTATTGTGTTGAAGTGGTTAGAACTGAAAATCATAGTCACATGCTAGAAATTACGTGTTAAGTTGCGATTTATGGGTTTTTTAAGCTTTTTTGGCACTTTCGTGCATAAAGTAGCTCGAACTTGGTTTATTTTCCACGAAACTTGGCACACAACAAAATTTGGCATATATTATTGTGTTGAAGTGGGTAGAATTGAAAATCATAGTCATATGCTAGAAATAAAGTGTTAAGTTGCAATTTTATTGGTTTTAAAGCTTTTTTGGTATTTTCGCACATAAAGTACTTCAAACTTAGTGTTATTTTGAACGAAACTTAGCACACAACACTATTTAGTATATATATATTTTTATGTGATGTGGTTAGAATTGAAAATCATAGTCATAAGCTAGAAATTACACTCCTAAGTTGCGATTTTTTCGTGTGGGTTTTTAACATTTTTTACACATTCGCGCATAAAGTAGCTCAAACTTGGTTTGTTTTGCACGAAACTTAGCACACAACACTATTTGGTATATATTATTGTGTTGATGTGGTTAAAATTGAAAATCTTTGTCATATGCTAGATATTACACGCTAAGTTGCGATTTTATGGGTTTTTAAGCATTTTTGCACTTTTCACGCATAAAACTAGTTCAAACTTGGTTTCTTTTGCACAATACTTGGCACACAACACTATTTGATATATATTTTTGTGTTGAAGTGGTTATAATTGAAAATCATAGTCGTATGCTAGAAATTACGTGTTAAGTTGCGATTTTAAGAGTTTTAAAGCGTTTTTGGCACTTTTGCGCATAAAGTTTCTCAAACTTGGTTTGTTTTGAACGAAACTTGGCGCACAACACTATTTGGTATATATTATTGTGTTGATGTGGGTTAGAATTGAAAATCATAGTCATATGCTAGAAATTACGTGCTAAGTTGTGATTTATATGGGTTTTTAAGCTTTATTTGGCACTTGTCCCATTTCTATTTTTGGTAAGCATTTTTGACTTTTATGCCCTTAGTAGCTTTATCCAAATTTAGATTATACCCTCCATTACCCATACTTATTTTCTTCCTTACATTAAAAACCCATAATAACACTCTCTTTCCTACCCATAGAGTCCCACTTTTAACTTCTTTAAAATCCGTGAAAAGTCAAATGGGACTAATAAGGTGAATAGGACGGTGTATATATTATTGTGTTGAAGTGGTTAGATTTTATAAACACTGTCATAAGCTAGAAATTACGTCCTAAGATGCGATTTTATGGGTTTTTAAGCATTTTTGGCACTTTCGCGTATAAAGTAGCTCGAACTTGGTTTATTTTGCACGAAACTTGGCACACAATACTTTTTGGTATATATTATTGTGTTGAAGTGGTTAGAATTGATAATGATAGTCATAAGCTAGAAATTAGGTGCTTCCTTGAGATTTTATGGGTTTTTAAGTATTTTTGTCACATTCGCGCATAAAGTAGCTCGAAGTTGGTTTATTTTGAACGAAACTTGGCACACAATACTTTTTGGTATATATTATTGTGTTGAAGTGATTAGAATTGAAAATCATAGACATATGCTAGAAATTACGTGTTAGGATGCGATTTTATGGGTTTTTAAGCATTTTTTGCATTTTCGCGCATAAAGTAGCTCAAACTTGGTTTGTTTTGCACGAAGCTTGGCAGACAACACTATTTGGTATATATTATTGTGTTGAAGTGGTTAGAACTAAAAATCATAGTCACATGCTAGAAATTACGTCTTAAGTTGCGATTTTATGGGTTTTTAAGCTTTTATGGCACTTTCGCGCATAAAGTAGCTCAAACTTGGTTTATTTTCCACGAAACTTGGCACACAACAAAATTTGGCATATATTATTGTGTTGAAGTAGGTAGAATTGAAAATCATACTCATATGCTATAAATAAAGTGTTAAGTTGCAATTTTATGGGTTTTTAAGCTTTTTTGGTATTTTCGCGCATAAAGTACCTCAAACTTAGTTTATTTTGAAAGAAACATAGCACACAACACTATTTGGTATATATTTTTATGTTGAAGTGGTTAGAATTGAAAATCATAGTCATAAGCTAGAAATTACGTCCTAAGTTGCGATTTTACGGGTTTTTTAACATTTTTTACACTTTCGCGCATAAAGTAGCTCAAACTTGGTTTGTTTTGCACGAAACTTAGCACACCACACTATTTGGTATATATTATTGTGTTGATGTGGTTAAAATGGAAAATTTTAGTCATATGCTAGAAATTACGTGCTTAGTTGCGATTTTATGGGTTTTTAAGAATTTTTGGCACTTTCGCGCATAAAGTACCTCGAACTTTGTTTATTTTGCACGAAACTTGGCACACAATACTTTTTGATATATATTATTGTGTTGAAGTGGTTAGAATTGATAATCATAGTCATAAGCTAGAAATTAGGTGCTATGTTGAGATTTTATGGGTTTTCAAGTATTTTTGTCACTTTCGCTCATAAAGTAGTTCGAAGTTGGTTTATTTTGCATGAAACTTGGCACACAATACTTTTTGGTATATATTATTGTGTTGAAGTGATTAGAATTAAAAACCGTAGACATATGCTTGAAATTACATGTTAGGATGCGATTTTATGGTTTTTTAAGCATTTTTTGCATTTTCGCGCATAAAGTAGCTCAAACTAGGTTTGTTTTGCACGAAGCTTGGCAGACAACACTATTTGGTATATATTATTGTGTTGAAGTGGTTAGAACTGAAAATCATAGTCACATGCTAGAAATTACGTGTTATGTTGCGATTTTATGGGTTTTTATGCTTTTTTGGCACTTTCGCGCATAAAGTAGCTCAAACTTGGTTTATTTTCCACGAAACTTGGCACACAACAAAATTTGGGATATATTATTGTGTTGAAGAGGGTAGAATTGAAAATCATACTCATATGCTATAAATAAAGTGTTAAGTTGCAATTTTATAGGTTTTTAAGCTTTTTTGGTATTTTTGCGCATAAAGTACCTCAAACTTAGTTTATTTTGCACGAAACTTAACACACAACACAATTTGGTATATAATTGTGTTGATGTGGTTAAAATGGAAAATCTTAGTCATATGCTAGAAATTACGTGCTAAGTTGTAATTTTTTGGGTTTTTAAGCATTTTTGGCACGATACTTGGCACACAACACTTATTGATATATATTATTGTGTTGAAGTGGTTATAATTGAAAATCATAGACGTATGCTAGAAATTACGTGTTAAATTGCGATTTTAAGGGTTTTTTTAAGCGTTTTTGGCACTTTTGCACATAAAGTTTCTCAAACTTGGTTTGTTTTGTACCAAACTTGGCATACAACACTATTTGGTATGTATTATTGTGTTGATGTGGTTAGAATTCAAAATCATAGTCATATGCTAGAAATTACGTGCTAAGTTGCGATTTTATGGGTTTTTAAGCTTTTTTGGCATTTGTCAAATATATATTTTTGCTAAGCATTTTTTACTTTTATGCCCTTAGTAGCTTTATCCTATTTTCAATTATACCCTCCATTACCCATACTAATTTTCTTTCCTACCCATTGTGTCCCACTTTTGACTTTCTTTAAAACCCGTGAAAAGTCAAATGGGACTAATAAGGTGAATAGGACGGAGTATATATTATTGTGTTGAAGTGGTTAGAATTTAAAATCATAGTCATAAGTTAGAAATTACGTCTTAAGTTGCGATTTTATGGGTTTTTAAGCATTTTTGGCACTTTCGCGCATAAAGTAGCTCGAACTTGGTTTATTTTGCACGAAACTTGGCTCACAATAGTTTTTGCTATATATTATTGTGTTGAAGTGGTTATAATTGATAGTCATAGTCATAAGCTAGAAATTACGTGCTATGTATTTTGGCTTTGTAAGTATTTTTGTCACATTCGCGCATAAAGTAGCTCGAACTTGGTTTATTTTGCACGAAACATGGAACACAATACTTTTTGGTATATATTATTGTGTTGAAGTGATTAGAATTGAAAATCATAGACATATGCTAGAAATTACGTGTTAGGATACGATTTTATGGGTTTTTAAGCATTTTTTGCATTTTTGCTCATAAATTAGCTCAAACTTGGTTTATTTTGCACGAAGCTTGGCAGACAACACTATTTGGTATATATTATTGTGTTGAAGTGGTTAGAACTGAAAATCATAGTCACATGCTAGAAATTACGTGTTAAGTTACGATTTTATGGGTTTTAAAGCTTTTTTGGCACTTTCGCGCATAAAGTAGCTCAAACTTGGTTTATTTTCCACGAAACTTGGCACACAACATAATTTGGCATATATTATTGTGTTGAAGTGGGTAGAATTTAAAATCATACTCATATGCTAGAAATAAAGTGTTAAGTTGCAATTTTATGGGTTTTTAAGCTTTTTTGGTATTTTCGCGCATAAAGTACCTCAAACTTAGTTTATTTTGAACGAAACTTAGTACACAACACTATCTAGTATATATTATTATGTGGATGTGGTTAGAATTAAAAATCATAGTCATAAGCTAGAAATTACGTCCTAAGTTGCGATTTTATGGGTGTTTAAACATTTTTACACTTTCGCGCATAAAGTAGCTCAAACTTGGTTTGTTTTGCACGAAACTTGGCACACAATACTTTTTGGAATATATTATTGTGTTGAAGTTTTTATAATTGAAAATCATAATCGTATGCTAGAAATTACGTTTTAAGTTGCGATTTTAAGGGTTTTAAAGCGTTTTTGGCACTTTTGCGCATAAAGTTTCTCAAACTTGGTTTGTTTTGAACGAAACTTGGCACACAACACTATTTGGTATATATTATTGTTTTGATGTGGTTAGAATTTAAAATCATAGTCATATGCTAGAAATTACGTGCTAAGTTGTGATTTTATGGGTTTTTAAGCTTTTTTGGCACTTGTGCCATTTCTATTTTTGGTAAGCATTTTTGACTTTTATGCCCTTAGTAGCTTTATCCAAATTTAGATTATACCCTCCATTACACATACTTATTTTCTTCCCTTACATTAAAAACCCATAATAACACTCTCTTTCCTACCCATAGAGTCCCACTTTTAACTTTCTTTAAAATACGTGAAAAGTCCAATGGGACTAATAAGGTGAATAGGACGGTGTATATATTATTGTGTTGAAGTGGTTAGAATTTATAAACACTGTCATAAGGTAGAAATTACGTTCTAAGTTGCGATTTTATGGGTTTTTAAGCATTTTTGGCACTTTCGCGCATAAAGTAGCTCGAACTTGCTTTATTTTGCAAGAAACTTGGCACACAATACTTTTTGGTATATATTATTGTGTTGAAGTGGTTAGAATGGATAATCATAGTCATAAGTTAGAAATTAGGTGCTTCGTTGAGATTTTATGGGTTTTTAAGTATATTTGTCACATTCGCGCATAAAGTAGCTCGAACTTGGTTTATTTTGAACGAAACTTGCCACACAATACTTTTTGGTATATATTATTGTGTTGAAGTGATTAGAATTGAAAATCATAGACATATGCTAGAAATTACTTGTTAGGATGCGATTTTATGGGTTTTTAAGCATTTTTTGCATTTTCGCGCAAAAAGTAGCTCAAACTTGGTTTGTTTTGCACGAAGCTTGGCAGACAACACTATTTGGTATATATTATTGTGTTGAAGTGGTTAGAACTGAAAATCATAGTCACATGCCAGAAATTACGTGTTAAGTTGCGATTTTATGGGTGTTTAAGCTTTTTTGGCACTTTCGTGCATAAAGTTGCTCGAACTTGGTTTATTTTCCACGAAACTTGGCACACAACAAAATTTGGCATATATTATTGTGTTGAAGTGGGTAGAAATTAAAATCATAGTCATATGCTAGATATAAAGTGTTAAGTTGCAATTTTATTGGTTTTTAAGCTTTTTTGGTATTTTCGCGCATAAAGTACTTCAAACTTAGTTTATTTTGAACGAAACTTAGCACACAGCACTATTTAGTATATATTTTTATGTTGATGTGGTTAGAATTGAAAATCATAGTCATAAGCTAGAAATTACGTCCTAAGTTGCGATTTTACGGGTTTTTAAACATTTTTTACACTTTCGCGCATAAAGTAGCTCAAACTTGGTTACTTTTCCACGAAACTTAGCACACAACACTATTTGGTATATATTATTGTGTTGATGTGGTTAAAATGGAAAATCTTTGTCATATGCTAGAAATTACATGCTAAGTTGCGATTTTATGGGTTTTTAAGCATTTTTGGCACTTTCACGCATAAACTAGTTCAAACTTTGTTTGTTTTGCACAATACTTGGCACACAATACTTTTTGGTATATATTATTGTGTTGAAGTGGTTAGAATGGATAATCATAGTCATAAGTTAGAAATTAGGTGCTTCGTTGAGATTTTATGGGTTTTTAAGTATTTTTGTCACATTCGCGCATAAAGTAGCTCGAACTTGGTTTATTTTGAACGAAACTTGCCACACAATACTTTTTGGTATATATTATTGTGTTGAAGTGATTAGAATTGAAAATCATAGACATATGCTAGAAATTACGTGTTAGGTTGCGATTTTATGGGTTTTTAAGCATTTTTTGCATTTTCGCGCATAAAGTAGCTCAAACTTGGTTTGTTTTGCACGAAGCTTGGCAGACAACACTATTTGGTATATATTATTGTGTTGAAGTGGTTAGAACTGAAAATGTTAGTCACATGCCAGAAATTACGTGTTAAGTTGCGATTTTATGGGTGTTTAAGCTTTTTTAGCACTTTCGAGCATAAAGTTGCTCGAACTTGCTTTATTTTCCACGAAACTTGGCACACAACAAAATTTGGCATATATTATTGTGTTGAAGTGGGTAGAAATGAAAATCATAGTCATATGCTAGATATAAAGTGTTAAGTTGCAATTTTATTGGTTTTTAAGCTTTTTTGGTATTTTCGCGCATAAAGTACTTCAAACTTTGTTTATTTTGAACGAAACTTAGCACACAGCACTATTTAGTATATATTTTTATGTTGATGTGGTTAGAATTGAAAATCATAGTCATAACCTAGAAATTACGTCCTAAGTTGCGATTTTACGGGTTTTTAAACATTTTTTACACTTTCGCGCATAAAGTAGCTCAAACTTGGTTACTTTTCCACGAAACTTAGCACACAACACTATTTGGTATATATTATTGTGTTGATGTGGTTAAAATGGAAAATCTTTGTCATATGCTAGAAATTACATGCTAAGTTGCGATTTTATGGGTTTTTAAGCATTTTTGGCACTTTCACGCATAAACTAGTTCAAACTTGGTTTGTTTTGCACAATACTTGGCACACAACACTTTTTGATATATATTATTGTGTTGAAGTGCTTATAATTGAAAATCATAGTCGTATGCTAGAAATTACGTGTTAAGTTGCGATTTCAAGGGTTTTAAAGCGTTTTTAGCACTTTTGCGCATAAAGTTTCTCAAACTTGGTTTGTTTTGAACGAAACTTGGCACACAACACTATTTGGTATATATTATTGTGTTGATGTGGTTAGAATTGAAAATCATAGTCATATGCTAGAAGTTACGTGCTAAGTTGAGATTTTATGGGATTTTAAGCTTTTTTCGAACTTGTCCCATTTCTATTTTTGGTAAGCATTTTTGACTTTTATGCACTTAGTAGCTTTATCCAAATTCAGATTATACCCTCCATTACCCATACTTATTTTCTTCCCTTACATTAAAAACCCATAATACCACTCTCTTTCCTACCCATAGAGTCCCACTTTAAACTTTCTTTAAAATCCGTGAAAAGTCAAATGGGACTAATAAGGTGAATAGGACGGTGTATATATTATTGTGTTGAAGTGGTTAGATTTTATAAACACTGTCATAAGCTAGAAATTACGTCCTAAGTTGCGATTTTATGGGTTTTTAAGCATTTTTGGCACTTTCGCGTATAAAGTAGCTCGAACTTGGTTTATTTTGCACGAAACATGGCACACAATACTTTTTGGTATATATTATTGTGTTGAAGTGGTTAGAATGGATAATGATAGTCATAAGCTAGAAATTAGGTGCTTCCTTGAGATTTTATGGATTTTTAAGTATTTTTTTCACATTCGCGCATAAAGTAGCTCGAACTTGGTTTATTTTGAACGAAACTTGGCACACAATACTTTTTGGTATATATTATTGTGTTGAAGTGATTAGAATTGAAAATCATAGACATATGCTAGAAATTACGTGTTAGGATGCGATTTTATGGGTTTTTAAGCATTTTTTGCATTTTCGCGCATAAAGTAGCTCATACTTCGTTTGTTTTGCACGAA
The DNA here is from genome assembly GCF_026212465.1 of Amaranthus tricolor. NCBI lineage: Eukaryota > Viridiplantae > Streptophyta > Magnoliopsida > Caryophyllales > Amaranthaceae > Amaranthus > Amaranthus tricolor. The sequence goes on along the minus strand of NC_080062.1, from coordinate 13,654,565 downwards.
GCTTGGCAGACAACACTATTTGGTATATATTATTGTGTTGAAGTGGTTAGAACTGAAAATCATAGTCACATGCTAGAAATTACGTGTTAAGTTGCGATTTTATGGGTTTTTAAGCTTTTTTGGCACTTTCGTGCATAAAGTAGCTCGAACTTGGTTTATTTTCCACGAAACTTGGCACACAACAAAATTTGGCATATATTATTGTGTTGAAGTGGGTAGAATTGAAAATCATAGTCATATGCTAGAAATAAAGTGTTAAGTTGCAATTTTATTGGTTTTTAAGCTTTTTTGGTATTTTCGCACATAAAGTACTTCAAACTTAGTTTATTTTGAACGAAACTTAGCACACAACACTATTTAGTATATATATTTTTATGTTGATGTGGTTAGAATTGAAAATCATAGTCATAAGCTAGAAATTACATCCTAAGTTGCGATTTTTCGGGTTTTTAAACATTTTTTACAATTTCGCGCATAAAGTAGCTCAAACTTGGTTTGTTTTGCACGAAACTTAGCACACAACACTATTTGGTATATATTATTGTGTTGATGTGGTTAAAATTGAAAATCTTTGTCATATGCTAGATATTACACGCTAAGTTGCGATTTTATGGGTTTTTAAGCATTTTTGGCACTTTCACGCATAAACTAGTTCAAACTTGGTTTCTTTTGCACAATACTTGGCACACAACACTATTTGATATATATTTTTGTGTTGAAGTGGTTATAATTGAAAATCATAGTCGTATGCTAGAAATTACGTGTTAAGTTGCGATTTTAAGAGTTTTAAAGCGTTTTTGGCACTTTTGCGCATAAAGTTTCTCAAACTTGGTTTGTTTTGAACGAAACTTGGCGCACAACACTATTTGGTATATATTATTGTGTTGATGTGGTTAGAATTGAAAATCATAGTCATATGCTAGAAATTACGTGCTAAGTTGTGATTTTATGGGTTTTTAAGCTTTTTTGGCACTTGTCCCATTTCTATTTTTGGTAAGCATTTTTGACTTTTATGCCCTTAGTAGCTTTATCCAAATTTAGATTATACCCTCCATTACCCATACTTATTTTCTTCCCTTACATTAAAAACCCATAATAACACTCTCTTTCCTACCCATAGAGTCCCACTTTTAACTTTCTTTAAAATCCGTGAAAAGTCAAATGGGACTAATAAGGTGAATAGGACGGTGTATATATTATTGTGTTGAAGTGGTTAGATTTTATAAACACTGTCATAAGCTAGAAATTACGTCCTAAGTTGCGATTTTATGGGTTTTTAAGCATTTTTGGCACTTTCGCGTATAAAGTAGCTCGAACTTGGTTTATTTTGCACGAAACTTGGCACACAATACTTTTTGGTATATATTATTGTGTTGAAGTGGTTAGAATTGATAATGATAGTCATAAGCTAGAAATTAGGTGCTTCCTTGAGATTTTATGGGTTTTTAAGTATTTTTGTCACATTCGCGCATAAAGTAGCTCGAAGTTGGTTTATTTTGAACGAAACTTGGCACACAATACTTTTTGGTATATATTATTGTGTTGAAGTGATTAGAATTGAAAATCATAGACATATGCTAGAAATTACATGCTAAGTTGCGATTTTATGGGTTTTTAAGCATTTTTGGCACTTTCACGCATAAACTAGTTCAAACTTGGTTTGTTTTGCACAATACTTGGCACACAACACTTTTTGATATATATTATTGTGTTGAAGTGCTTATAATTGAAAATCATAGTCGTATGCTAGAAATTACGTGTTAAGTTGCGATTTCAAGGGTTTTAAAGCGTTTTTAGCACTTTTGCGCATAAAGTTTCTCAAACTTGGTTTGTTTTGAACGAAACTTGGCACACAACACTATTTGGTATATATTATTGTGTTGATGTGGTTAGAATTGAAAATCATAGTCATATGCTAGAAGTTACGTGCTAAGTTGAGATTTTATGGGATTTTAAGCTTTTTTCGAACTTGTCCCATTTCTATTTTTGGTAAGCATTTTTGACTTTTATGCACTTAGTAGCTTTATCCAAATTCAGATTATACCCTCCATTACCCATACTTATTTTCTTCCCTTACATTAAAAACCCATAATACCACTCTCTTTCCTACCCATAGAGTCCCACTTTAAACTTTCTTTAAAATCCGTGAAAAGTCAAATGGGACTAATAAGGTGAATAGGACGGTGTATATATTATTGTGTTGAAGTGGTTAGATTTTATAAACACTGTCATAAGCTAGAAATTACGTCCTAAGTTGCGATTTTATGGGTTTTTAAGCATTTTTGGCACTTTCGCGTATAAAGTAGCTCGAACTTGGTTTATTTTGCACGAAACATGGCACACAATACTTTTTGGTATATATTATTGTGTTGAAGTGGTTAGAATGGATAATGATAGTCATAAGCTAGAAATTAGGTGCTTCCTTGAGATTTTATGGATTTTTAAGTATTTTTTTCACATTCGCGCATAAAGTAGCTCGAACTTGGTTTATTTTGAACGAAACTTGGCACACAATACTTTTTGGTATATATTATTGTGTTGAAGTGATTAGAATTGAAAATCATAGACATATGCTAGAAATTACGTGTTAGGATGCGATTTTATGGGTTTTTAAGCATTTTTTGCATTTTCGCGCATAAAGTAGCTCATACTTCGTTTGTTTTGCACGAAGCTTGGCAGACAACACTATTTGGTATATATTATTGTGTTGAAGTGGTTAGAACTGAAAATCATAGTCACATGCTAGAAATTACGTGTTAAGTTGCGATTTTATGGGTTTTTAAGCTTTTTTGGCACTTTCGTGCATAAAGTAGCTCGAACTTGGTTTATTTTCCACGAAACTTGGCACACAACAAAATTTGGCATATATTATTGTGTTGAAGTGGGTAGAATTGAAAATCATAGTCATATGCTAGAAATAAAGTGTTAAGTTGCAATTTTATTGGTTTTTAAGCTTTTTTGGTATTTTCGCACATAAAGTACTTCAAACTTAGTTTATTTTGAACGAAACTTAGCACACAACACTATTTAGTATATATATTTTTATGTTGATGTGGTTAGAATTGAAAATCATAGTCATAAGCTAGAAATTACATCCTAAGTTGCGATTTTTCGGGTTTTTAAACATTTTTTACAATTTCGCGCATAAAGTAGCTCAAACTTGGTTTGTTTTGCACGAAACTTAGCACACAACACTATTTGGTATATATTATTGTGTTGATGTGGTTAAAATTGAAAATCTTTGTCATATGCTAGATATTACACGCTAAGTTGCGATTTTATGGGTTTTTAAGCATTTTTGGCACTTTCACGCATAAACTAGTTCAAACTTGGTTTCTTTTGCACAATACTTGGCACACAACACTATTTGATATATATTTTTGTGTTGAAGTGGTTATAATTGAAAATCATAGTCGTATGCTAGAAATTACGTGTTAAGTTGCGATTTTAAGAGTTTTAAAGCGTTTTTGGCACTTTTGCGCATAAAGTTTCTCAAACTTGGTTTGTTTTGAACGAAACTTGGCGCACAACACTATTTGGTATATATTATTGTGTTGATGTGGTTAGAATTGAAAATCATAGTCATATGCTAGAAATTACGTGCTAAGTTGTGATTTTATGGGTTTTTAAGCTTTTTTGGCACTTGTCCCATTTCTATTTTTGGTAAGCATTTTTGACTTTTATGCCCTTAGTAGCTTTATCCAAATTTAGATTATACCCTCCATTACCCATACTTATTTTCTTCCCTTACATTAAAAACCCATAATAACACTCTCTTTCCTACCCATAGAGTCCCACTTTTAACTTTCTTTAAAATCCGTGAAAAGTCAAATGGGACTAATAAGGTGAATAGGACGGTGTATATATTATTGTGTTGAAGTGGTTAGATTTTATAAACACTGTCATAAGCTAGAAATTACGTCCTAAGTTGCGATTTTATGGGTTTTTAAGCATTTTTGGCACTTTCGCGTATAAAGTAGCTCGAACTTGGTTTATTTTGCACGAAACTTGGCACACAATACTTTTTGGTATATATTATTGTGTTGAAGTGGTTAGAATTGATAATGATAGTCATAAGCTAGAAATTAGGTGCTTCCTTGAGATTTTATGGGTTTTTAAGTATTTTTGTCACATTCGCGCATAAAGTAGCTCGAAGTTGGTTTATTTTGAACGAAACTTGGCACACAATACTTTTTGGTATATATTATTGTGTTGAAGTGATTAGAATTGAAAATCATAGACATATGCTAGAAATTACGTGTTAGGATGCGATTTTATGGGTTTTTAAGCATTTTTTGCATTTTCGCGCATAAAGTAGCTCAAACTTGGTTTGTTTTGCACGAAGCTTGGCAGACAACACTATTTGGTATATATTATTGTGTTGAAGTGGTTAGAACTGAAAATCATAGTCACATGCTAGAAATTACGTGTTAAGTTGCGATTTTATGGGTTTTAAAGCTTTTTTGGCACTTTCGTGCATAAAGTAGCTCGAACTTGGTTTATTTTCCACGAAACTTGGCACACAACAAAATTTGGCACATATTATTGTGTTGAAGTGGGTAGAATTGAAAATCATAGTCATGTGCTAGAAATATAGTGTTAAGTTGCAATTTTATCGGTTTTTAAGCTTTTTTGGTATTTTCGCACATAAAGTACTTCAAACTTAGTTTATTTTGAACGAAACTTAGCACACAACACTATTTAGTATATATTTTTATGTTGATGTGGTTAGAATTGAAAATCATAGTCATAAGCTAGAAATTACATCCTAAGTTGCGATTTTTCGGGTTTTTAAACATTTTTTACAATTTCGCGCATAAAGTAGTTCAAACTTGGTTTGTTTTGCACGAAACTTAGCACACAACACTATTTGGTATATATTATTGTGTTGATGTGGTTAAAATGGAAAATCTTTGTCATATGCTAGATATTACACGCTAAGTTGCGATTTTATGGGTTTTTAAGCATTTTTGGCACTTTCACGCATAAACTAGTTCAAACTTGGTTTGTTTTGCACAATACTTGGCACACAACACTATTTGATATATATTTTTGTGTTGAAGTGTTTATAATTGAAAATCATAGTCGTATGCTAGAAATTACGTGTTAAGTTGCGATTTTAAGAGTTTTAAAGCATTTTTGGCACTTTTGCGCATAAAGTTTCTCAAACTTGGTTTGTTTTGAACGAAACTTGGCACACAACACTATTTGGTATATATTATTGTGTTGATGTGGTTAGAATTGAAAATCATAGTCATATGCTAGAAATTACGTGCTAAGTTGTGATTTTATGGGTTTTTAAGCTTTTTTGGCACTTGTGCCATTTCTATTTTTGGTAAGCATTTTTGACTTTTATGCCCTTAGTAGTTTTATCCAAATTTAGATTATACCCTCCATTACCCATACTTATTTTCTTCCCTTACATTAAAAACCCATAATAACACTCTCTTTCCTACCCATAGAGTCCCACTTTTGACTTTCTTTAAAATCCGTGAAAAGTCAAATGGGACTAATAAGGTGAATTGGACGGTGTATATATTATTGTGTTAAAGTGGTTAGAATTTATAAACACTGTCATAAGCAAGAAATTACGTTCTAAGTTGCGATTTTATGGGTTTTTAAGCATTTTTGGCATTTCGCGCATAAAGTAGCTCGAACTTGGTTTATTTCGCACGAAACTTGGTATACAATACTTTTTGGTATATATTATAGTGTTGAAGTGGTTAGAATGGATAATCATAGTCATAAGTTAGAAATTAGGTGCTTCGTTGAGATTTTATGGGTTTTTTTGTGTTTTTGTCACATTCGCGCATAAAGTAGCTCGAACTTGGTTTATTTTGAACGAAACTTGCCACACAATACTTTTTGGTATATATTATTGTGTTTAAGTGATTAGAATTGAAAATCATAGACATATGCTAGAAATTACGTGTTAGGATGCGATTTTATGGGTTTTTAAGCATTTTTTGCATTTTCGCGCATAAAGTAGCTCAAACTTGGTTTGTTTTGCACGAAGCTTGGCAGACAACACTATTTGGTATATATTATTGTGTTGAAGTGGTTAGAACTGAAAATCATAGTCACATGCCAGAAATTACGTGTTAAGTTGCGATTTTATGGGTGTTTAAGCTTTTTTGGCACTTTCGAGCATAAAGTTGCTCGAACTTGGTTTATTTTCCACGAAACTTGGCACACAACAAAATTTGGCATATATTATTGTGTTGAAGTGGGTAGAAATGAAAATCATAGTCATATGCTAGATATAAAGTGTTAAGTTGCAATTTTATTGGTTTTTAAGCTTTTTTGGTATTTTCGCGCATAAAGTACTTCAAACTTAGTTTATTTTGAACGAAACTTAGCACACAGCACTATTTAGTATATTACTTTTATGTTGATGTGGTTAGAATTGAAAATCATAGTCATAAGCTAGAAATTACGTCCTAAGTTGCGATTTTACGGGTTTTTAAACATTTTTTACACTTTCGCGCATAAAGTAGCTCAAACTTGGTTACTTTTCCACGAAACTTAGCACACAACACTATTTGGTATATATTATTGTGTTGATGTGGTTAAAATGGAAAATCTTTGTCATATGCTAGAAATTACATGCTAAGTTGCGATTTTATGGGTTTTTAAGCATTTTTGGCACTTTCACGCATAAACTAGTTCAAACTTGGTTTGTTTTGCACAATACTTGGCACACAACACTATTTGATATATATTATTGTGTTGAAGTGGTTATAATTGAAAATCATAGTCGTATGCTAGAAATTACGTGTTAAGTTGCGATTTTAAGGGTTTTAAAGCGTTTTTAGCACTTTTGCGCATAAAGTTTCTCAAACTTGGTTTGTTTTGAACGAAACTTGGCACACAACACTATTTGGTATATATTATTGTGTTGATGTGGTTAGAATTGAAAATCATAGTCATATGCTAGAAATTACGTGCTAAGTTGAGATTTTATGGGTTTTTAAGCTTTTTTGGAACTTGTTCCATTTCTATTTTTGGTAAGCATTTTTGACTTTTATGCCCTTAGTAGCTTTATCCAAATTTAGATTATACCCTCCATTACCCATACTTATTTTCTTCCCTTACATTAAAAACCCATAATACCACTCTCTTTCCTACCTATAGAGTTCCACTTTTGACATTCTTTAAAATCCGTGAAAAGTCAAATGGGACTAATAAGGTGAATAGGACGGTGTATATATTATTGTGTTGAAGTGGTTAGATTTTATAAACACTGTCATAAGCTAGAAATTACGTCCTAAGTTGCGATTTTATGGGTTTTTAAGCATTTTTGGCACTTTCGCATATAAAGTAGCTCGAACTTGGTTTATTTTGCACGAAACTTGGCACACAATACTTTTTGGTATATATTATTTTGTTGAAGTGGTTAGAATGGATAATGATAGTCATAAGCTAGAAATTAGGTGCTTCGTTGAGATTTTATGGGTTTTTAAGTATTTTTGTCACATTCGCGCATAAAGTAGCTCGAACTTGGTTTATTTTGAACGAAACTTGGCACACAATACTTTTTGGTATATATTATTGTGTTGAAGTGATTAGAATTGAAAATCATAGACATATGCTAGAAATTACGTGTTATGATGCGATTTTATGGGTTTTTAAGCATTTTTTGCATTTTCGCGCATAAAGTAGCTCAAACTTGGTTTGTTTTGCACGAAGCTTGGCAGACAACACTATTTGGTACATATTATTGTGTTGAAGTGGTTAGAACTTAAAATCATAGTCACATGCTAGAAATTACGTGTTAAGTTGCGATTTTATGGGTTTTAAAGCTTTTTTGGCACTTTCGTGCATAAAGTAGCTCGAACTTGGTTTATTTTCCACGAAACATGGCACACAACAAAATTTGGCATATATTATTGTGTTGAAGTGGGTAGAATTGAAAATCATAGTCATATGCTAGAAATAAAGTGTTAAGTTGCAATTTTATTGGTTTTTAAGCTTTTTTGGTATTTTCGCACATAAAGTACTTCAAACTTAGTTTATTTTGAACGAAACTTAGCACACAACACTATTTAGTATATATTTTTATGTTGATGTGGTTAGAATTGAAAATCATAGTCATAAGCTAGAAATTACGTTCTAAGTTGCGATTTTTCGGGTTTTTAAACATTTTTTACAATTTCGCGCATAAAGTAGCTCAAACTTGGTTTGTTTTGCACGAAACTTAGCACACAACACTATTTGGTATATATTATTGTGTTGATGTGGTTAAAATGGAAAATCTTTGTCATATGCTAGATATTACATGCTAAGTTGCGATTTTATGGGTTTTTAAGCATTTTTGGCACTTTCACGCATAAACTAGTTCAAACTTGGTTTGTTTTGCACAATACTTGGCACACAACACTATTTGATATATATTTTTGTGTTGAAGTGGTTATAATTGAAAATCATAGTCGTATGCTAGAAATTACGTGTTAAGTTGCGATTTTAAGAGTTTTAAAGCGTTTTTGGCACTTTTGCGCATAAAGTTTCTCAAACTTGGTTTGTTTTGAACGAAACTTGGCACACAAACACTATTTGGTATATATTATTGTGTTGATGTGGTTAGAATTGAAAATCATAGTCATATGCTAGAAATTACGTGCTATGTTGAGATTTTATGGGTTTTTAAGCTTTTTTGGCACTTGTGCCATTTCTATTTTTGGTAAGCATTTTTGACTTTTATGCCCTTAGTAGCTTTATCCAAATTTAGATTATACCCTCCATTACCCATACTTATTTTCTTCCCTTACATTAAAAACCCATAATACCACTCTCTTTCCTACCTATAGAGTTCCACTTTTGACATTCTTTAAAATCCGTGAAAAGTCAAATGGGACTAATAAGGTGAATAGGACGGTGTATATATTATTGTGTTGAAGTGGTTAGATTTTATAAACACTGTCATAAGCTAGAAATTACGTCCTAAGTTGCGATTATATGGGTTTTTAAGCATTTTTGGCACTTTCGCATATAAAGTAGCTCGAACTTGGTTTATTTTGCACGAAACTTGGCACACAATACTTTTTGGTATATATTATTTTGTTGAAGTGGTTAGAATGGATAATGATAGTCATAAGCTAGAAATTAGGTGCTTCGTTGAGATTTTATGGGTTTTTAAGTATTTTTGTCACATTCGCGCATAAAGTAGCTCGAACTTGGTTTATTTTGAACGAAACTTGGCACACAATACCTTTTTGGTATATATTATTGTGTTGAAGTGATTAGAATTGAAAATCATAGACATATGCTAGAAATTACGTGTTATGATGCGATTTTATGGGTTTTTAAGCATTTTTTGCATTTTCGCGCATAAAGTAGCTCAAACTTGGTTTGTTTTGCACGAAGCTTGGCAGACAACACTATTTGGTACATATTATTGTGTTGAAGTGGTTAGAACTTAAAATCATAGTCACATGCTAGAAATTACGTGTTAAGTTGCGATTTTATGGGTTTTTAAGCTTTTTTGGCACTTTCGTGCATAAAGTAGCTCGAACTTGGTTTATTTTCCACGAAACATGGCACACAACAAAATTTGGCATATATTATTGTGTTGAAGTGGGTAGAATTGAAAATCATAGTCATATGCTAGAAATAAAGTGTTAAGTTGCAATTTTATTGGTTTTTAAGCTTTTTTGGTATTTTCGCACATAAAGTACTTCAAACTTAGTTTATTTTGAACGAAACTTAGCACACAACACTATTTAGTATATATTTTTATGTTGATGTGGTTAGAATTGAAAATCATAGTCATAAGCTAGAAATTACGTTCTAAGTTGCGATTTTTCGGGTTTTTAAACATTTTTTACAATTTCGCGCATAAAGTAGCTCAAACTTGGTTTGTTTTGCACCAAACTTAGCACACAACACTATTTGGTATATATTATTGTGTTGATGTGGTTAAAATGGAAAATCTTTGTCATATGCTAGATATTACATGCTAAGTTGCGATTTTATGGGTTTTTAAGCATTTTTGGCACTTTCACGCATAAACTAGTTCAAACTTGGTTTGTTTTGCACAATACTTGGCACACAACACTATTTGATATATATTTTTGTGTTGAAGTGGTTATAATTGAAAATCATAGTCGTATGCTAGAAATTACGTGTTAAGTTGCGATTTTAAGAGTTTTAAAGCGTTTTTGGCACTTTTGCGCATAAAGTTTCTCAAACTTGGTTTGTTTTGAACGAAACTTGGCACACAACACTATTTGGTATATATTATTGTGTTGATGTGGTTAGAATTGAAAATCATAGTCATATGCTAGAAATTACGTGCTATGTTGAGATTTTATGGGTTTTTAAGCTTTTTTGGCACTTGTGCCATTTCTATTTTTGGTAAGCATTTTTGACTTTTATGCCCTTAGTAGCTTTATCCAAATTTAGATTATACCCTCCATTACCCATACTTATTTTCTTCCCTTACATTAAAAACCCATAATACCACTCTCTTTCCTACCCATAGAGTCCCACTTTTGACTTTCTTTAAAATCCGTGAAAAGTCAAATGAGACTAATAAGGTGAATACGACGGTGTCTATATTATTGTGTTGAAGTGGTTAGATTTTATAAACACTGTCATAAGCTAGAAATTACGTCCTAAGTTGCGATTTTATGGGTTTTTAAGCATTTTTGGCACTTTCGCGTATAAAGTAGCTCGAACTTGGTTTATTTTGCACGAAACTTGGCACACAATACTTGTTGGTATATATTATTGTGTTGAAGTGGTTAGAATGGATAATGATAGTCATAAGCTAGAAATTAGGTGCTTCGTTGAGATTTTATGGGTTTTTAAGTATTTTTGTCACATTCGCGCATAAAGTAGCTCGAACTTGGTTTATTTTGAACGAAACTTGGCACACAATACTTTTTGGTATATATTATTGTGTTGAAGTGATTAGAATTGAAAATCATAGACATATGCTAGAAATTACGTGTTATGATGCGATTTTATGGGTTTTTAAGCATTTTTTGCATTTTCGCGCATAAAGTAGCTCAAACTTGGTTTGTTTTGCACGAAGCTTGGCAGACAACACTATTTGGTACATATTATTGTGTTGAAGTGGTTAGAACTGAAAATCATAGTCACATGCTAGAAATTACGTGTTAAGTTGCGATTTTATGGGTTTTTAAGCTTTTTGGCACTTTCGTGCATAAAGTAGCTCGAACTTGGTTTATTTTCCACGAAACTTGGCACACAACAAATTTGGCATATATTATTGTGTTGAAGTGGGTAGAATTGAAAATCATAGTCATATGCTAGAAATAAAGTGTTAAGTTGCAATTTTATTGGTTTTTTAAGCTTTTTTGGTATTTTCGCACATAAAGTACTTCAAACTTAGTTTATTTTGAACGAAACTTAGCACACAACACTATTTAGTATATATTTTTATGTTGATGTGGTTAGAATTGAAAATCATAGTCATAAGCTAGAAATTACGT
>NC_080062.1:13592677-13643009 GCF_026212465.1 Amaranthus tricolor | reverse complement strand
CTACTTTATGCGAAAAAGTGCCAAAAATGCTTAAAAACCCTTAAAATCGTAATTTAACACGTAATTTCTACCTTACGACATTTATTTTCAATTTAAACCACTTCAACACAATATTATAAGCCATATGGTGTTGTGTGCCAAGTTTCGTGCAAAACAAACAAAGTTTGAGCTACTTTATGCGCAAAAGTACCAAAAATGCATAAAGACCCTTAAAATCGCAACGTAACAAGTAATTTCTAGCACATGACTATGATTTTCAATTCTAACCACTTCAACACAATAATATATACCAAATAGTGTTCTGTGCTAAGGTTCGTGCAAAACAAACCAAAATATGAGCTACTTTATGCTTAAAAGTGCCAAAAAAGCTTAAAAACCCTTAAAATCGCAACTTAACACGTAATTTGTAGAATACTACTATGATTTTCAATTCTAACCACTTCAAAACAATATTATATACCAAATAGTGTTGTGTGCAAAATTTCGTGCAAAACAAACCAAATATGAACTACTTTATGCTTAAAAGTGCCAAAAACGCTTAAAAACCCTTAAAATCGCAACTTAACAAGTAATATCTAGCTTATGACTATGACTTCAATTTTCACCACTTCAACACAATAATATATACCAAATAGTGTTGTGTGCCAAGTTTGGTGCAAAACAAACCAAGTTTGAGCTACTTTAACGCTGAAAGTGCAAAAAACGCTTAGAAACCCATACAATCGCAACATAGCACCTAATTTATAGAATATGACTATGATTTTCAATTATAACCACTTCAACACAATAATAAATACCAAATAGTGTAGTGTGCCATGTTTCGTGCAAGGCAAACCAAGTTCGAGCTACTTTATGCCCAAAAGTGCAAAAAACGCTTAAAAACTCTTAAAATCGCAACTTAACTCGTAATTTCTAGCATATCATTATGATTTTTAATTCTAACAACTTCAACACAATAATATATACCAAATAGTGTTTTGTGCCAAGTTTCGTGCAAAACAAACCAAGTTTGAGCTACTTTGTGCACAATAGTGCGAAAACCTCTTCAAAACGCATAAAATCGCAACTTAACACGTAAGTTCTAGCATATGACTATGATTTTAAATTCTAACCACTTCAACACATAAACATATTCCAAATAGTGTCTTGTGCCAAGTTTCGTGCAAAATAAACCAAGTTTGAGGTACTCTATGCGCAAAAGTGCCAAAAACGCTTAAAAACCCTTAAAATTGCAACTTAACACGTTTTAGCATATGAATATGATTATATATTCTAACCAATTCAACATAATAATATATACAAAATAGTGTTGTGTGCCAAGTTTCATGCAAAACAAACCAATTTTGAGCAACTTTATATGCAAAAGTACTAAAAACCCTTAAAAACCCTTAAAATCGAAAGTTAACAAGTAATTTCTAGCATATGACTATGATTTTAAATTCTAACCACTTCAACACAATAATATATACCAAATAGTGTTGTGTTCCAACTTTCGTGCAAAACAAACCAAGTATAAGTTACTTTATACTTAAAAGTGCCAAAAAAGCTTAAAATCGCATAAAATCACAACTCAACACGTGATTTCTGGCATATGGCTATGATTTTAAATTCTAACCACTTCCAAACAAAAATATATACCAAATAGTGTTGTGTGCCAAGTTTCATGCAAAAAAAATCAAGTTTGAGCTACATTATGCTTAAAAGTGCAGAAAACGCTTAAAAACCCTTAAACTCGCAACTTAAAACGTAATTTCGAGCATATCACTATGATTTTTAATTCTAACAACTTCCACACAATAATATATACCAAATAGTGTAGTGTGCCAAGTTTTGTGCAAAGGAAACCAAGTTTGACCTACTTTAGGCCCAAAAGTGCTTAGAATGCTTAAAAACAAATAAAATCGCAACTTAACGCGTGATTTCTAGCATATGACTACGATTTTAAATTCTAACCACTTCCACACAAAATTATATACCAAATAGTGTTGTGTGCCAAGTTTCATGCAAAACAAACCAAGTTGGAGGTACCTTATGCGCAAAAGTGTCAAAAACGCTTAAAAACCCTTAAAATCGCAACTTAACGCGTAATTTCGAGCATAACACTATGATTTTTAAATCTAAAAACTTCAACACAATAATAAATACCAAATAGTGTTCTGTGCCAAGTTTCGTGCAAAACAAACTTAGTTTGCGCGACCTTATGCACAAAAGTGCGAAAACCGCTTAAAAATGCATAAAATCTCAACTTAACACGTAATTTCTAGCATATGACTATTATTTTCAATTCTAACCACTTCAACACAAAAATATATTCAAAATAGTGTTGTGTGCCAAGTTTCGTGCAAAACAAACCAAGTTTGAGCTACTCTATGCGAAAAAGTGCCAAAAACGCTTAAAATCACAATTTAACTCTTAACTTCTAGCATATGACTAAGATTTTATATTCCATCCACTTTAACACAATAATATAAACCAAATAGTGTTGTGTGCCAAGTTTCGTGCAAAACAAACCTAGTTTAAGCTACTTTATGCGCAAAAGTGCCAAAAACGCTTTAAAATACATAAAATCGCAACTAAACACGTGATTTCTAGCATATGGCTATGATTTTAAATTCTAGCCACTTCCACACAAAAATATATACCAAATAGTGTTGTGTGCCAAGTTTCGTGCAAACCAAACAAAGTTTAAGCTACATTATGCGCAAAAGTTCCAAAAACGCTTAAAAACCCTTAAAAGCGCAACTTAACACATAATTTCTAGCATATAAATATGATTTTTTATTCTAACAACTTCAAAACAATAATATACACCAAATAGTGTTCTGTGCCAAGTTTCGTGCAAAATAAACCAAGTTTGAGCAACTTTATGCGCAAAAGTGCCAAAAACGCATAAAATCGCAACTTAATACGTAATTTATCACATATAACTATGATTTTACGTTCTAACCACTTCAACACAATAATAAATACCAAATAGTGTTGTGTGTCAAGTTTCGTGCAAAACAAACCAAGTTTTAGCTACTTTATGCGAAAAAGTGCCAAAAATGCTTAAAAACGCTTAAAATCGTAATTTAACACGTAATTTCTATCTTACGACATTTATTTTCAATTTAAACCACTTCAACACAATACTATAAGCCATATGGTGTTGTGTGCCAAGTTTCGTGCAAAACAAACAAAGTTTGAGCTACTTTATGCGCAAAAGTACCAAAAATGCATAAAGACCCTTAAAATCGCAACGTAACAAGTAATTTCTAGCACATGACTATGATTTTCAATTCTAACCACTTCAACACAATAATATATACCAAATAGTGTTCTGTGCTAAGGTTCGTGCAAAACAAACCAAATATGAGCTACTTTATGCTTAAAAGTGCCAAAAAAGCTTAAAAACCCTTAAAATCGCAACTTAACACGTAATTTGTAGAATACTACTATGATTTTCAATTCTAACCATTTCAAAACAATATTATATACCAAATAGTGTTGTGTGCAAAATTTCGTGCAAAACAAACCAAATATGAACTACTTTATGCTTAAAAGTGCCAAAAACGCTTAAAAACCCTTAAAATCGCAACTTAACAAGTAATATCTAGCTTATGACTATGACTTCAATTTTCACCACTTCAACACAATAATATATACCAAATAGTGTTGTGTGCCAAGTTTGGTGCAAAACAAACCAAGTTTGAGCTACTTTAACGCTGAAAGTGCAAAAAACGCTTAGAAACCCATACAATCGCAACATAGCACCTAATTTATAGAATATGACTATGATTTTCAATTATAACCACTTCAACACAATAATAAATACCAAATAGTGTAGTGTGCCATGTTTCGTGCAAGGCAAACCAAGTTCGAGCTACTTTATGCCCAAAAGTGCAAAAAACGCTTAAAAACTCTTAAAATCGCAACTTAACTCGTAATTTCGAGCATATCACTATGATTTTTAATTCTAACAACTTCAACACAATAATATATACCAAATAGTGTAGTGTGCCAAGTTTTGTGCAAAGGAAACCAAGTTTGACCTACTTTAGGCCCAAAAGTGCTTAGAATGCTTAAAAACAAATAAAATCGCAACTTAACGCGTGATTTCTAGCATATGACTACGATTTTAAATTCTAACCACTGCCACACAAAATTATATACCAAATAGTATTGTGTGCCAAGTTTCATGCAAAACAAACCAAGTTGGAGGTACCTTATGCGCAAAAGTGCCAAAAACGCTTAAAAACCCTTAAAATCGCAACTTAACGAGTAATTTCGAGCATAACACTATGATTTTTAAATCTAAAAACTTCAACACAATAATAAATACCAAATAGTGTTCTGTGCCAAGTTTCGTGCAAAACAAACTTAGTTTGCGCGACCTTATGCACAAAAGTGCGAAAACCGCTTAAAAATGCATAAAATCTCAACTTAACACGTAATTTCTAGCATATGACTATTATTTTCAATTCTAACCACTTCAACACAAAAATATATTCAAAATAGTGTTGTGTGCCAAGTTTCGTGCAAAACAAACCAAGTTTGAGCTACTCTATGCGAAAAAGTGCCAAAAACGCTTAAAATCACAATTTAACTCTTAACTTCTAGCATATGACTAAGATTTTATATTCCATCCACTTTAACACAATAATATAAACCAAATAGTGTTGTGTGCCAAGTTTCGTGCAAAACAAACCTAGTTTAAGCTACTTTATGCGCAAAAGTGCCAAAAACGCTTTAAAATACATAAAATCGCAACTAAACACGTGATTTCTAGCATATGGCTATGATTTTAAATTCTAGCCACTTCCACACAAAAATATATACCAAATAGTGTTGTGTGCCAAGTTTCGTGCAAACCAAACAAACTTTAAGCTACATTATGCGCAAAAGTTCCAAAAACGCTTAAAAACCCTTAAAAGCGCAACTTAACACATAATTTCTAGCATATAAATATGATTTTTTATTCTAACAACTTCAAAACAATAATATACACCAAATAGTGTTCTGTGCCAAGTTTCGCGCAAAATAAACCAAGTTTGAGCAACTTTATGCGCAAAAGTGCCAAAAACGCATAAAAACGCATAAAATCGCAACTTAATGCGTAATTTATCACATATGACTATGATTTTGAGTTCTAACCACTTCAACACAATAATATATACTAAATAGTGTTGTGTGCTAAATTTCGTGCTAAACAAACAAAGTATGACCTACTTTATGTTTAAAAGAGCCAAAAAAGCTTAAAAAGGCATAATATCGCAACTAAATTAACACGTAATTTATAGCATATGACTAAGATTTTAAATTTTAACCTCTTCCACACAATAATATATACCAAATAGTGTTGTGTGCCAAGTTTCGTGCAAAAAAAAACCAAGTTTTAGCAACTTTATGTGCAAAAGTGCCAAAAACGCTTAAAAACGCATAAAATCGCAACTTAATACGTAATTTATAGCATATGACTATGATTTTTGATTCTAACCACTTCAACACAATAATATATACCAAATAGTGTTGTGTGCCAAGTTTCGTCCAAAACAAACCAAGTTTTAGCTACTTTATGCGCAAAATTGCCAAAAACGCTTAAAAAACCCTTAATATCGCAACTTAACACGTAATTTCTAGCATATGACTATGATTTTCAATTCTATCCACTTCAATGACATAATAAATACCAAAAGTGTTGTGGGCCAAGTTTCGTGCAAAACAAACCAAGTTTTAGCTACTTTATGCGCAGAAGTGCCAAAAACGCTTCAAAATCCTAAATATCGCAACTTAACACGTAATTTCTAGCATACGACTATGATTTAAAATTCTAACCACTTCAGCACAATATTTTATACCAAATAGTGTTGTGTGCCAAGTTTCGTGCAAAACAAACAAAGTTTGAGCTACTTCATGCTCAAAAGTGCAAAAAACGCTTAAAAACCCTTAAAATCGCAACTTAACACGTAATTTCTAGCATATGACTATGATTTTCAATTCAAACCACTTCAACACAATAATATATACCAAATAGTGTTGCGTACCATGTTTCGTGCAAAACAAACCAAGTTTGAACACTTTATGGAAAAAAAACTACCAAAAAAGCTTTAAAACGCATAAAATTGCAACTAGATTAACACGTAATTTCTAGCATACGACTATGATTTTCAATTCTAACCACTTCAACACAATAATATATACCAAATAGTGTTGTGTGCCAAGTTTCGTGCAAAAAAAACCAAGTATGAGCTACTTTATGCTTAAAAGTGCCAAAAACGCTTAAAAACCCTTAAAATCGCCACTTAACACGGAATTTTTAGCTTATGACTAATATTTTCAAATCTAACCACTTCAACACGATAATAAATACCAAAAAGTGTTGTGTGCCAAGTTTCGTGCAAAACAAACCAAGTTTTAGCTACTTTAGGCACAAAAGTGCCAAAAACGCTTAAAAAGGCATAAAATCGCAACTTAATACGTAATTTATAGCATATGACTATGATTTTTGATTCTAACCACTTCAACACAATAATATTTACCAAATAGTGTTGTGTGCCAAGTTTCGTGCAAAACAAACCAAGTTTTAGCTACTTTATGCGCAAAATTGCCAAAAACGCTTAAAAACCCTTAATATCGCAACTTAACACGTAATTTCTAGCATACGACTATGATTTTCAATTCTAAACACTTCAACACAATAATATATACCAAATAGTGTTGTGTGCCAAGTTTCGTGCAAAACTAACAAAGTTTGAGCTACTTTATGCTCAAAAGTGCCAAAAACGATTAGAAACCCTTAACATCGCAACTTAACACGTAATTTCTAGCATATGACTATGATTTTCAATTCTAACCACTTCAACACAATAGTATATACCAAATAGTGTTGTGTACCATGTTTCGTGCAAAACAAACAAAGTTTGAGCACTTAATGCAAAAAAAACTGCTAAAAAATCTTCAAAACGCATAAAATTGCAACTAGATAAACACGTAATTTATAGCATACGACTATGATTTTTAATTTTAACCACTTCAACACAATAATAAATACAAAATAGTGTTCTGTGCCAAGTTTCGTGCAAAACAAACCAAGTATGAGCCACTTTATGCTTAAAAGTGCAACAAAAGCTTAAAAACGCATAAAATCGCAACTAAATTAACGCGTAATATATAGCATATGACTATGATTTTCAATTCTAACCACTTCGACACAATAATAAATGCCAAGTAGTGTTGCGTGCCAAGTTCAGTGCAAAACAAACCAAGTTTGAGCTACTTTATGCGTAAAAGTGCCAAAAACGCTTAAAAACCCTTATAATCACAACGTAACAAGTAATTTGTAGCATACGACTATGATTTTCAATTCTAACCACTTCTACACAATAATATATACCAAAAAGTGTTGTGTGCCAAGTTTCGTGCAAAAAAAACCAAGTTTCAGCTATTTAATGCGCAAAAGTGTCAAAAACGCTTAAAAACGCATAAAATCGCAACTTAATACGTAATTTCTAGCATATGACTATGATTTTCAATTCTAACCACTTCAACACAATAATATATACCAAATATTCTTGTGTACCATGTTTCGTGCAAAACAAACCAAGTTTGAGCACTTTATGCAAAAAAAAAACTGCCAAAAAAAGCTTATAAACGCATAAAATTGCAACTAGATTAACACGTAATTCATAGCATATGACTATGATTTTTAATTTTAACAACTTCAACACAATAATAAATACAAATTAGTGTTGTGTGCCAAGTTTCGTGCAAAACAAACATAGTATGAGCCACTTTATGCTTAAAAATGCCAAAAAAAAACTTAAAAACGCATAAAATCACAACTAGATTAACACGTAATTCATAACATATGACTATGATTTTCAATTTTAACCACTTCAACACAATAATAAATACAAAATAGTGTTGTGTGCCAAGTTCCGTGCAAAACAAACCAAGTATGAGCCACTTTATGCTTAAAAGTGCCAAAAAAGTTTAAAAACGCATAAAATCGCAACTAAATTAACGCGTAATTTATAGCATATGACTATGATTTTCAATTCTAACCACTTCCACACAATAATAAATGCCAAGTAGTGTTGTGTGCCAAGTTTCGTGCAAAACAAACCAAGTTCGAGCTACTTTATGCGTAAATGTGCCAAAAACGCTTAAAAACCTTTAAAATCATAACTTAACAAGTAATTTGTAGCATATGACTATGATTTTCAATTCTAACCACTTCAACACAATAATATATACCAAATAGTTTTGTGTGCCACGTTTCGTGCAAAACAAATCATGTTTGAGCTCCTTTATGCTTAAAAGTGCTAAAAAAGTTTAAAAACGCATAAAATCGTAACTAAATTAACACGTAATTTATAGCATATGACTATGATTTTGAATTTTAACCACTTCAAAACAATAATAAATACAAAATAGTGTTTTGTGCCATGTTTCCTGCAAAACAAACTAAGTTTGAGCTAATTTATGCGCAAAAGTGCCAAAAACGCTCAAAAACCCTTAAAATTGCAACTTAACACATAATTTCTAGCATACGACTATGATTTTAAATTCTAACCACTTCAACATAATATATACCAAAATAGTGTTGTGTGCCAAGTTTCGTGCAAAACAAACAAAGTTTGAGCTACTTTATGCGCAAAAGTGCCAACAACGCTTAAAAACCCTTAAAATTGCAAATTAACACGTAATTTCTTGCATATGACAATGATTTTCAATTCTAACCACTTCCACACAATAGTATATACCAAATAGTGTTGTGTGGCAAGTTTCATGCAAAACAAATCAAGTTTGAGCGATTTTATCCGCAAAAGTGCAAAAATTTCTTAAAAACCCTTAAAATCGCAACTTAACAAGTAATTTCTAGCATATGACTATGATTTTCAATTTTAACCACTTCAACACAATAATATATACCAAATAGTGTTGTATGCCAAGTTTCGTGCAAAACAAACACAGTTTGAGACACTTTATGCAAAAAAAATGCCTAAAAAGCTTAAAAACGCATAAAATTACAACTAAATTAACACGTAATTTTTAGCATATGACTATGATTTTCAATTTTAACCACTTCCACAATATAATATATACCAAATAGTGTTGTGTGCCAAGTTTCGTGCAAAACAAACCAAGTTTTATCTACTTTATGCGCAAAAGTGCCAAAAACGCTTAAAAGCCCTTAATATCGCAACTTAAGACGTAATTTCTAGCATACGACTATGATTTTCAATTCTAACCACTTCAACACAATAATATATACCAAATAGTGTTGTGTGCCTAGTTTCGTGCAAAAAAAACCAAGTTTCAGCTACTTAATGCGCAAAAGTGCCAAAAACGCTTAAAAACGCATAAAATCGCAACTTAATAAGTAATTTATATCATATGACTTTGATTTTTGATTCTAACCACTTCAACACAATAGTATATACCAAATAGTGTTGTGTGCCAAGTTTCGTGCAAAACAAACAAAGTTTTAGCTACTTTATGCGCAAATTTGCCAAAAACGCTTAAAAACCCTTAAGATCGCAACTTTACACGTAATTTCTAGCATATGAATATGATTTTTAATTCTAACCACTTCAACACAATAATATATACAAAATAGTGTTGTGTACCATGTTTCGTACAAAACAAACCAAGTTTGAGCACTTTATGCAAAAAAAACTGCTAAAAAAGCTTAAAAACGCATAAAATTGCAACTAGATTAACACGTAATTCATAGCATATGACAATGATTTTTAATATTAACCACTTCAACACAATAATAAATACAAAATAGTGTTGTGTGCCATGTTTCGTGCAAAACAAACCAAGTATGAGCCACTTTATGCTTAAAAGTGCCAAAAAAACTTAAAAACGCATAAAATCGCTACTAATTTAACGCGTAATATATAGCATATGACTATGATTTTCAATTCTAACCACTTCCACACAATAATAAATGCAAAGTAGTGTTGCGTGCCAAGTTTCGTACAAAACAAACCAAGTTTGAGCTAATTTATGCGTAAATGTGCCAAAAACGCTTAAAAACCCTTAAAATCACAACTTAACAAGTAATTTGTAGCATACGACAATGATTTTCAATTCTAACCACTTCAACACAATAATATATACCAAATAGTATTGTGTGCCAAGTTTCGTGCAAAAAAAAACCATGTTTCAGCTATTTATTGCGCAAAAGTGCCAAAAACGCTTAAAAACGCATAAAATCGCAACTTAATACGTAATTTATAGCATATGACTATGATTTTTGATTCTAACCACTTGAACACGATAATATATTCCAAATAGTGTTGTGTGCCATGTTTCGTGCAAAACAAACCCAGTTTTAGCTCCTTTATGCGCAAAATTGCCAAAAACGCTTAAAAACCCTAAATATCGCAACTTAACACGTAATTTCTAGCATATGTCTATGATTTTCAATTCTAACCACTTCAACACAATAATATATACCAAATAGTGTTGTGTGCCAAGTTTCGTGCAAAACAAATAAAGTGTGAGGTTTTTTATGCTCAAAAGTGCCAAAAACGCTTAAAAACCCTTAAGATCGCAACTTAACACGTAATTTCTATCATATGACTATGATTTTCAATTCTAACCACTTCAACACAATAATATATACCAAATAGTGTTGTGTACCATGTTTCGTGCAAAACAAACCATGTTTGAGCACTTTATGCAAAAAAACCTGCCAAAAAAGGTTAAAAACGCATAAAATTGCAACTAGATTAACAAATAATTCATACCATATGACTATGATTTTTAATTTTAACCACTTCAACACAATAATAAATACAAAATAGTGTTCTGTGCCAAGTTTCGTGCAAAACAAACCAAGTATGAGCCACTTTATGCTTAAAAGTGCCAAAAAAGCTTTAAAACGCATAAAATCGCAACTAAATTAACGCGTAATATATAGCATATGACTATGATTTTCAATTCTAACTACTTCCACACAATAATAAATGCCTAGTAGTGTTGTGTGCCAAGTTTCGTGCAAAAAAAAAACCAAGTTTGTGCTACTTTATGCGTAAATGTGCCAAAAACGCTTAAAAACCCTTAAAATCACAACTTAACAAGTAATTTTTAGCATATGACTATGATTTTCAATTCTAACCACTTCAACACAATAATATATACCAAATAGTTTTGTGTGCCATGTTTCGTGCAAAACAAATCAAGTTTGAGCTACTTTATGCTTAAAAGTGCTAAAAAAGTTTTAAAACGCATAAAATCGCAACTAAATGAATAAGTAATTTATAGCATATCACTATTATTTTCAATTTTAACCACTTCAAAACAATAATAAATACAAAATTGTGTTTTGTGCCATGTTTCCTGCAAAACAAACCAAGTTTGAGCTACTTTATGCGCAAAAGTGCCAAAAACGCTTAAAAACCCTTAAAATCGGAACTTAACACGTAATTTCTAGCATACGACAATGATTTTAAATTCTAACCACTTCAACACAATAATATATTCCAAAATAGTATTGTGTGCCAAGTTTCGTGCAAAACAAACAAAGTTTGAGCTACTTTATGCGCAAAAGTGCCAAAAATGCTTAAAACCCTTAAAATTGCAAATTAACACGTAATTTCTTGCATATGACAATGATTTTCAATTCTAACCACTTCCACAAAATAGTATATACCAAATAGTGTTGTGTGGCAAGTTTCATGCAAAACAAACCAAGTTTGAGACACTTTATGCAAAAAAAAATGTCAAAAAAGCTTAAAAACGCATAAAATTACAACTAAATTAAAACGTAATTTTTAGCATATGACTATGATTTTCAATTTTAACCACTTCAACACAATAATATATACCAAATAGTGTTGTGTGGCAAGTTTTGTGGAAAACAAACCATGTTTTAACTACTTTATGCGCAAAAGTGCCAAAAACGCTTAAACACCCTTAATATCGCAACTTAACACGTAATTTCTACCATACGACTATGATTTTCAATTCTAACCACTTCAACACAATAATATATAACAAGTAGTGTTGTGTGCCAAGTTTCTTGCAAAAAAAACCAAGTTTCAGCTACATAATGCGCAAAAGTGCCAAAAACGCTTAAAAACGCATAAAATCGCAACTTAACACGTAATTTCTAGCATACGACTATTATTTTTAATTCTAACCACTTCAAAACAATAATATATACCAAATATTGTTGTGTGCCAAGTTTCGTGCAAAACAAACAAAGTTTGAGCTACTTTATGCTCAAAAGTGCCTAAAACGCTTAAAAACCCTTTAGATCGCAACTTAACACGTAATTTCTAGCATACGACTATGATTTTCGATTCTAACCATTTGAACACAATAATATATACCAAATAGTGTTGTGTAGCAAGTTTCGTGCAAAACAAACCAAGTTTTAGCACTTTATGCAAAAAAAAACTGCCAAAAAAGCTTAAAAACGCAAAAAATTGCAACTAGATTAACACGTAATGCATAGCATATGTTTTAACCACTTCAACACAATAGTAAATACAAAATAATGTTGTGTGCCAAGTTTCGTGCAAAACAAACCAAGTATGAGCCACTTTATGCGCAAAAGTGCCAAAAAAGCTAAAAAAACGCATAAAATCGCAACTAAATTAACGCGTAATTTATAGCATAAGAGTATGATTTTCACTTCTAACCACTTCCACACAATAATAAATTCCAAATAGTGTTGTGTCCCAAGTTTCGTGTAAAACAAACCAAGTTTGGGCTACTTTATGCGTAAATGTGCCAAACACGCTTAAAAACTCTTAAAATCACAACTTAAAAAGTAATTTGTTGCATATGACTATGATTTTCAATTCTAACCACTTCAACACAATAATATATACCAAATAGTTTGAGCTACTTTATGCTTAAAAGTGCTAAAAAAGTTTAAAAACGCATTAAATCGCAACTAAATTAACACGTAATTTATAGCATATGACTATTATTTTCAATTTTAACCACTTCAAAACAATAACGAATACTAAATAGTGTTTTGTGCCATGTTTCCTACAAAACAAACCTAGTTTGAGCTACTTTATGCGCAAAAGTGCCAAAAACGCTTAAAAACCCTTAAAATCGCAACTTAACACGTAATTTCTAGCATACGACTTTTAAATTCTAACTACTTCAACATAATAATATATAACAAAATAGTGTTGTGTGCCAAGTTTCGTGCAAAACAAACAAATTTTGAGCTACTTTATGCGCAAAAGTGCCAAAAACGCTTAAAAAACCTTAATATCGCAACTTAACACGTAATTTCTAGCATACGACTATGATTTTCAATTCTAGCCACTTCAACACAATAATATATAACAAATAGTGTTGTGCGCCAAGTGTCGTGCAAAAAAAAAACAAAGTTTCAGCTACTTAATGCGCAAAAGTGCCAAAAATGCTTAAAAACGCATAAAATCGCAACTTAATACGTAATTTATAGCGTATGACTATGATTTGAATTTTAACCACTTCAACACAATAATATATATCAATAGTGTTTTGTGCCAAGTTTCGTGCAAACAAACCAAGTTTTAGCTACTTTATGTGCAAAATTGCCAAAAACTCTTAAAAACCCTTAATATCGCAACTTAACACGTAATTTCTAGCATATGACTATGATTTTCAATTCTAACCACTTCAACACAATAATATATACCAAATAGTTTTGTGCGCCAAGTTTCGTGCAAATAAAACAAAGTTTGAGCTACTTTATGCTCAAAAGTGCCAAAAACACATTAAAACCCTTAAGATCGCAACTTAGCACGTAATTTCTAGCATATGACTATGATTTTCAATTCTAACCCCATGAACACAATAATATATACCAAATAGTGTTGTGTACCAAGTTTCGTGCAAAACAAACCATGTTTGAGCACTTTGTGCAAAAAAAACTGCCAAAAAAGCTTAAAAACGCATAAAATTGCAACTAGATTAACACGTAATTCATAGCATAAGTTTTAACCACTTCAACACAATAATAAATACAAAATAGTTTTGTGTGCCAAGTTTCGTGCAAAACAAACCAAGTATAAGCCACTTTATGCTTAAAAGTGCCAAAAAAGCTAAAAAACGCATAAAATCGCAACTAAATTAACGCGTAATTTCTAGCATAAGACTATGATTTTCACTTCTAACCACTTCCACACAATAATAAATGCCAAATAGTGTTGTGTCCCAAGTTTCGTGCAAATTAAACCAAGTTTGAGCTATTTTATGCGTAAATGTGTCAAAAACGATTAAAAACCCTTAAAATCACAACTTTACAAGTAATTTGTAGCATATGACTATGATTTTCAATTCTAACCACTTCAACACAATAATATATACCAAATAGTTTTGTGTGCCATGTTTTGTGCAAAACAAATCAAGTTTGAGCTACTTTATGCTTAAAAGTGCTAAAAAAGTTTTAAAACGCATAAAATCGCAACTAAATTAACACGTAATTTATAGCGTATGACTATTATTTTTAATTTCAACCACTTCAAAACAATAATAAATACCAAATAGTGTTTTGTGCCATGTTTCCTACAAAACAAACCAACTTTGAGCTACTTTATGCGCAAAAGTGCCAAAAACGCTTAAAAACCCTTAAAATCGCAACTTAACACGTAATTTCTAGCATACGACTTTTAAATTCTAACCACTTCCACAAAAAATATATACCAAAATAGTGTTGTGTGCCAAGTTTCGTGCAAAACAAACAAAGTTTGAGCTACTTTATGCGCAAAAGTGCCAAAAACGCTGAAAAAACCCTTAAAATTGCAAATTAACACGTAATTTCTTGCATATGACAAAGATTTTCAATTCTAACCACTTCCACATAATAGTATATACCAAATAGTGTTGTGTGGCACGTTTCATGCAAAACAAATCAAGTTTGAGCGATTTTATGCGCAAAAGTGCAAAAATTTCTGAAAAAACCCTTTAAAATCGCAACTTAACAAGTAATTTCAATTTTAAGCACTTCAACACAATAATATATACCAAATAGTGTTGTGTGCTAAGTTTCGTGCAAAAGAAACCAAGTTTAAGCTACTTTATGCGCAAAAGTGCAACAACACTTAAAAGCCCTTAAAATCGCAACTTAACATGTAATTTCAAGCATACGACTATGATTTTCAATTCTATCCACTTCAACACAACAATATATACCAAATAGTGTTTTGTGCCATGTTTCCTACAAAACAAACCAACTTTGAGCTACTTTATGCGCAAAAGTGCCAAAAACGCTGAAAAACCCTTAAAATTGCAAATTAACACGTAATTTCTTGCATATGACAAAGATTTTCAATTCTAACCACTTCCACATAATAGTATATACCAAATAGTGTTGTGTGGCACGTTTCATGCAAAACAAATCAAGTTTGAGCGATTTTATGCGCAAAAGTGCAAAAATTTCTGAAAAACCCTTTAAATCGCAACTTAACAAGTAATTTCAATTTTAAGCATTTCAACACAATAATATATACCAAATAGTGTTGTGTGCTAAGTTTCGTGCAAAAGAAACCAAGTTTAAGCTACTTTATGCGCAAAAGTGCAAAAACACTTAAAAGCCCTTAAAATCGCAACTTAACATGTAATTTCAAGCATACGACTATGATTTTCAATTCTATCCACTTCAACACAACAATATATACCAAATAGTGTTGTGTGCCAGGTTTCGTGCAAACCAAACAAAGTTTGAGCCACTTTATGTGAAAAACTTCCAAAAAACCTTAAAAACGCACAAAATCGCAATTCAATTAACACGTAATTTATAGCATTTGACTATGATTTTAAATTCCAACCACTTCAACACAATAATATATACTAAACAGTGTTGTGTGCCAAGTTTCGTGCAAAACAAACCAATGCAAGTTTGAGCTACTTTATGCGCAACAGTGCCAAAAACGCTTAAAAACGCATAAAATTGCATCTTAACATGTAATTTCTAGCATATGACTATGATTTTGAATTCTAACCACTTCAACACAATAATAAATACCAAATAGTGTTTTGTGCCAAGTTTCGTGCAAAACGAACAAGGTTTGAGGTATGTTATGAGCAAAGTACAAAAAACGCTTAAAACCCCTTAAAATCGCAACTTAACACGTAATTTCTAGCATACGACTATGATTTTAAATTCTAACCACTTCAACACAATAATATATACCAAATAGTGACGTGTGCCAAGTTTCGTGCAAAACAAACAAAATTTGACCTACTTTATGCGCAAAAGTGCCAAAAACACTTAAAAACCCTTAAAATACCAACTTAACAAGTAATTGCTAGGATATGAATATGATTTTCAATTCTAACAACTTCAAGACAATAATATATACCAAATATTGTTGTGTGCCAAGTTTCGTTCAAAACAAACCGAGTTTGAGCTATTTTATGCGCAAAAGTGCCAAAAAACTCTTAAAAACCCTTAAAATCGCAACTTAACAAGTAATTTCTAGCATATGAATATGATTTTGAATTTTAACCACTTCAACACAATAATAGATACCAAATAGTGTATTGTGCCAAGTTTCGTGCAAAACAAACAAAGTTTGATCCACTTTATTCGAAAAACTGCCAAAAAAGCTTTAAAACGCATAATATTGCAACTAAATTAACACGTAATTTATAGCATATGACTATGAATTTGAATTCTTACCACTTCAACACAATAATATATACTAAATAGTGTTGTGTGCCAAGTTTCGTGCAAAACAAACCAAGTTTGAGCTACGTTATGCGCAAAAGTGCCAAAAACGTTTAAAAACCCTTAAAATCAAAACTTAACACGTAATTTCTAGCATACGACTATTATTTTCAATTCTAACCACTTGCTATTATTTTCAATTTCTACCAAATAGTGTTGTGTGCCTAGTTTCGTGCAAAATATACAAAGTTTGAGCTACTTTATGCGCAAAAGTGCTTAAAACGCTTAAAAACCCTTAAAATCACAACTTAACACGTAATTTCTAGCATATGACTATCATTTTCAATTCTAACCACTTCAACACAACAATATATATTAAATAGTTTTGTGTGCCAAGTTTCGTGCAAAACAAACCATGTTTGAGCTAGTTTATGCGCAAAATTGCCACAACGCTTAAAAACCCTTAAAATCGCAACTTATAACGTAACTTCTAGCATACGACTATGATTTTCAATTCTAACCACTTCAACACAATAATATATACCAAATAGTGTTGTGTGGCAAATTTCGTGGAAAACAAACGAAGTTTGAGCTACTTTATGCGCAGTAGTGCCAAAAACGCTTAAAAATACATAAGATCGCAACTTAACACGTAATTTGTAGCATATTTCAATGCTTTTGAATTCTAACCACTTCAACACAATAATAAATACTAAAAAGTTTTGGGTGCCAAGTTTCGTGCAAAACAAACCAAGTTTGAGCTGCTTTATGCGCAAAAGTGCTTAAAACGCTTAAAAACCCTTAAAATAAAAACTTAACACGTAATTTCTAACGTATGACTATGATTTTTAATTCTAACCACTTCAATACAATAATAAATATCAAATAGTTTTGTGTGCCAATTTTCATGCAAAACGAACCAAGTCTGAGCTACTTTATGCGCAAAAGTGCCAAAAACGCTTTTAAACCCTTAAAATCGCAACTTTACACGTAATTTCTAACATATGTCTATCATTTTAATTCTAACCACTTCAACACAATAATATATACCAATTCGTGTTGTGTGCAAACTTTCGTGCAAAATAAACAAAGTTTCAGCTACTCTGTGCGCAAAAGTGCCAAAAACGCTTAAAAACACTTAAAATCGCAACTTAACAAGTAACTTCTAGCATATGACTATGACTTTCAATTCTAACCACTTCAACACTATAATATATACCAAATAGTGTTGTGTGCCAAATTTCGTGCAAAACAAACCAAGTTTGAGCTACTTTATGCGCAGTAGTGCCAAAAACGTTTATAAATGCATAAAATCGCAACTTAACACGTAAATTCTAGCATATGACAATGCTTTTGAATTCTAACCACTTCAACACTATAATAAATACTAAATAGTTTTGGGTGCCAAGTTTCGTGCAAAACAAACCAAGTTTGAGCTACTTTATGGCGAAAGTGCCAAAAACGCTTAAAAGCCCCTAAAATCGCAACTTAACAAGTAATTTCTAGCATATGACAATGTTTTTCAATTCTAACAACTTCAAAACTATAATATATATCAATTAGTGTTGTGTGCCAAGTTTGGTGCAAAACAAACCAACTTTGAGCTACTTTATGCGCGATGCGCGAAAGTGCAAAAAATGCTTAAAAAACCCATAAAATCGCAACTTAGTACGTAATTTCTAGCATATGACTATGATTTTAAATTCTAACCACTTCAACACAATAATATATAACAAATAGTGTTTTGTGCCTAGTTTCGTGCAAAACAAACTAATTTTGAGCTACTTTATGCGCGAAAGTGCCAAAAAATCTTAAAAACCCATAGAAACGCAACTTAACACGTAATTTCTACCATATAACTAGTATTTTCAATTCTAACCTCTTGAAAACAATAATATATACCAAATAGTGTTGTGTGCCTATTATCGTGCAAAAAAACCAAGTTTGAGCTACTTTATGCGCGAAAGTGCCAAAAAATCTTAAAAACCCATATAATCGCAACTTAACAAGTAATTTCTAGCATAAGACTATGATTTTCATTGCTAACCACATAAACACAATAATATATACAAAATATTATTGTAAACAAACCAAATTTATGTGCAAAAGTGTCAAAAATGTTTAAAAAACCATAAAATCGCAACTTAGAACGTAATTTTTAGCTTATGACTATGATTTTCAATTCTACCCACTTCAACACAATAATATATACCAAATAGTGTTGTTTGTCAAGTTTCGTTGAAAGTAAACCAAGTTTGAGCTACTTTATGTGCTAAAGTGCCAAAAAAGCTTAAAAACCCATAAGATCGCAACATAACATGTAATTTTCTAGCGTATGACTATGATTTTAAATTCTAACAACTTCAACACAATTATAAATACCAAATAGTGTAGTGTAGGAAGTATCGTGGAAAACAAACCAAGTTTGAGCTATTTTATGCGCGAAAGTGAAAAATTTTATTAAAAACCAATAAAATTGCAACTTAGAACATAATTTCTAGCATATGACTATTATTTTCAATTCTAACCACATCAAGACAATAATATATACCAAATATTGTTGTGTCCCAGATTTCGTGCGAAACAAAACAAGTTGGAGCTACTTTATGCGCGAAAGTGCGAAAAAAGCTTAAAAACCCATAAAATCGTAACTTAACAAGTAATTTCTAGCATATGACTATGATTTTCAATTCTAACCACTTCAAGACTATAATATATACCAAATAGTGTTGTGTGCCAAGTTTCGTGCAAAACAAACCAAGTTTGAGCTGTTGTTTGCGCAAAAATGCCAAAAATGGTAAAAACCCATAAAATTGCAACTTAACACGTAATTTCTAACATATGACTATGATTATCTGATGCGTGTGTTTTATATATTCTATTTTCTACCATGCCCCCATTGCATTTTAATAGCATTTCTCGCGTATTTTGCCCAATTTTCTATTGGTTTTTATGCTTGGTTGGAATGTTTGTTTCCTATCTATTTTGTAGGTGCAAAGCTCTAATTATGCTAGGAATCGACTCTTGGAGCGAGATTTGCAAGTTGGAAGGTCATAAGCTACTGAAAGGGTCATTTTTGTGCTGACCAGGTCTCATACTCGGCTGGGTTTCCACATACCCGACCGGGTTTGCACTTGGCATCTAGATGAATTTGAAGATGCCATTTGGAAGAAAAAGTTGCCACTCGCACCCGGTTGGGTTTCCACATACCCGGCCGGGTGAGCCTCTCATACCAGGGTGCGTTTCCACATACCCGGCCGGGTGAGCCTCTAAACCCGGGTTGGTTTCTAGACACCCGGCCAGGCTTCCATTGAAGATCATAATGCTCTGCTGCGTATCGGGGCGGGTTTCCTCTTACCCGCCTGGGTTTACTCTTGAACTTAGAAAATTTTTGGTCTTGAAGATTTAGTTATGCTTCGCACCCGACCGGGTTTCTACATACCCGGCCTGGTACTGCAGTTGTTTTTGATAGTAACTTCCCATATCCTCCGATCTGTTTTTAGAAGGATATAAATAGCTTTAGAGGGGGAATTTTGGGGACGGTTTTTTTCTCTGCTTTTGGAGGGTTTGACATTGATGGGATTTCTCATATTACTTGCCTTAGGGGATTGTTAATGAACACTTCGACATTGTAATTTTAATTATATTGAAGGTATTAGTTTCAATTCTAATTTCTTGTTCTTGTTTATTATTGTTATCTTTGAATGCTTGTTTCTTCATTTAGTTTCAATTTGATTTTCTCCATGAATTTCATTGTTGAATCTCTTGTTAGTTTTAATATGCTTAGTGAGTAGTTTTATGTCTAGGGTTTGGTGAAACTATGCAAAAGGTCATGATTCTTGTTTGATTTTAGGATTTAAATTTGGTTTGTCTAGGCGATTCAATTGATGGGTTTTAGATTGATTGCATGTTTGGCCAATTTGCAAGTTTTATTCGCTCAATTCTATAAGCGAGAGTTGCGAGTTTGAGTGAACGATTTCCTTCTTTGAACAATAAAGCTTTAATCGCGATAGCTTGTTTGGTTGTTTGATTGTCGAATTTGTTTGCGAGAGCAACACCTTCCTTCGCCTATATTCATTCCTATCCCAATTGTTGTTCATGAATCATGATCGATGCATAGTGAATCCTTTTAGCCCTAGGTTTTTAATCATTGAATTTTATTCATTTCGTTTTTTTCAGTCTACTTAGATAAACAAAAATCCAACTTTTGATCGTTAGTAATAGTGAACTTGGTTCAATTTGTGACTTTAATTGTCCTTCCACAATGGTTCAACGCTACTTTCCCAACTATACTAGTTAGGTGAAATAGGAATTATTTTTAGTAGTAAAATGTCCTATCATTAGCAATTCTAACCACTTCAACACAATAATATATACCAAATAGTGTTGTAAGCCTAGTTTCGTGCAAAACAAACCAAGTTTGAGCTACTTTATGAGCAAAAGTACCAAAAAAGGTAAAAAACAAATAAAATAAGAACTTAGCACGCAATTTCTAGGATATGACTATCATTTTCAATTCTAACCACATCAACACAATAATATATATCAAATAGTGTTGTGTGCCATGTTTCAAGCAAAATAAACCAAGTTTGAGCTACTTTACGTGAGAAAGTGTAAAAAATGTTTAAAACCCCATAAAATCGTAACTTAGCACGTAATTTCTAACATATGACTATGATTTTCAATTCTAACCACTTCAACACTATAATATATGCAAAATAGTGTTGTGTGCGAAGTTTCGTGCAAAATAAACCAAGTTTGAGCGACTTTATACGCGAAAGTGCCAAAAAAGCTTAAAAATCGATAAAATCGCAAATTAACACGTAATTTGAAGCATATGATTACGATTATCAATTCTAACCACATCAACACAATAATATATACCAAATAGTGTTATGTGCCATGTTTCATGCAAAACAAACCAAGTTTTAGCTACTTTATGCTCGAAAGTGTCAAAAATGTTTAAAAACTCCTGAATTGCAACTTAGGACGTAATTTCTAGCTTATG
Source organism: Amaranthus tricolor (assembly GCF_026212465.1). Classification (NCBI taxonomy): domain Eukaryota; kingdom Viridiplantae; phylum Streptophyta; class Magnoliopsida; order Caryophyllales; family Amaranthaceae; genus Amaranthus; species Amaranthus tricolor. The sequence goes on along the minus strand of NC_080062.1, from coordinate 13,621,386 downwards.
ACTATGATTTTGAATTCTAACCACTTCAACACAATAATATATACCAAATAGTCTTGTGTCACAAGTTTCGCGCAAAATAAACCACGTTTGAGCTACTTTATGCGCATAAGTGCCAAAAAAGCTTAAAAACCCATAAAATCGCAACTTAACACGTAATTTCAAGCATATGAATATGATTTTCAATTCTAACCACTTCAACACAATAATATATACCAAATAGTGTTGTTTGCCAAGTTTCGTGGAAAATAAACCAAGTTTGAGCTACTTTGTGTGCTAAAGTGCCAAAAAAAGCTTAAAAACCCATAAAATCGCAACATAACACGTAATTTCTATCATATGACTATGATTTTCAATTTAAACAACTTCAACACAATTATAAATAGCAAATAGTGTAGTTTGCCAAGTATCGTGCAAAACAAACCAAGTTTGAGCTACTTTAAGCGCGAAAGTGAAAAATATGTTTAAAAAACCATAAAATTCAAACTTACAACACAATTTCTACCATATTACTATTATTTTTAATTCTAACCACATCAACATAATAATATATACCAAATAGTATTGTGTCCCATGTTTCGTGCAAAAGAAACCAAGTTTTAGCTACTTTATGCGCGAAAGAGCCAAAAAAGCTTAAAAACCCATAAAATCACAACTTAACGCGTAATTTCTAGCATATGACTATGTTTTTCAATTCTAACCACTTCAACACTATAATATATACCAAATAGTGTTGTGTGCCATGTTTCGTGCAAAACAAACCATGTTTGAGCTACTTTACGGGCGAAAGTGCCAAAAAATGCTAAAAAACCAATAAAATTGCAACTTAGGACTTAATTTCTAGCATATGACTAAGATTTTCAATTTTAACCACTTCAACACAATAATATATACCAAAAAGTGTAGTTGCCAAGTATCGTGCAAAACAAACCAAGTTTGAGCCACTTTATACACGAAAGTGCACAAAAAGCTTAAAAATCGATAAAATCGCAACTTAACACGTAGTTTATAGCATATGACTATGGTTTTCAATTCTAACCACATCAACACATTAATATATACCCAAGAGTGTTTTGTGCCAAGTTTCGTACAAAATAAACGAAGTTTGGGCTACTTATTGCGCAAAAGTGCCAAAAATGTGCCAAGTATCGTGCAAAACAAACCAAGTTTGAAATACTATATGCGCGAAAGTGTCTAAAATGTTTAATGTGCGAAAGTGTCAAAAATGTATACAAATCCATAAAATCGCAACTTAGGACGTAATTTCTAACTTATGACTATGATTTTGAATTCTAACCATTTCAACACAATAATATATATCAAATAGTGTTGTGAGCCATGTTTCGTGCAAAACAAACATAGTTTGAGCTAGTTTATGTAAGAAAGTGTCAAAATGTTTAAAAACCCATAAAATCGCAACTTAGTACATAATTCCTAACATATGACTATGATTTTCAATTCTAACCACGTCAACACAATAATAAAGAGCAAATGGTATTGTGCGCGAAGTTTCGTGCAAAATAAACCAAGATGAGCTACTTTATGTGCGAAAGTGCCAAGAAAGCTTAAAAACCAATAAAATCGCAACTTAACATGTAATTTCTAGCATATGACAATGATTTTAAATTCTAATCACTTCAACACAATAATATTTACAAAATACTGTTGTGTGCCAAGTTTACTGAAATCAAACCAAGTTTGAGCTACTTTATGCGCGAAAGTGCAAAATTTGTTTAAAAACCCATAAAATCGCAACTTAGCACACAATTTCTAGCATATGACTATCATTTTTAATCTAAACACATCAATACAACAATATATATCAAATAATGTTTTGTGCGCGAAAGTGTGAAAAATGTTCAAGAACCCATAAAATCACAACCTAGCACGTAATTCCTAACATATGACTATTATTTTCAATTGTAACCACTTCAATAAAATAATGTATACCAAATAGTGTTGAACGCCAACTTAGATATTTTATTCCCAAAAGTGCTTAAAAAGCTTAAAAACCGATAAAATCGTAACTTAAAACGTAATTTCTAGCATATAACTATGGTTTTCAATTCTAACCACATCAACACAATAAAATATACCAAATAGTGTTGTATGCCAAGTTTCGTGGAAAACAAACCAAGTTTTAGCTACTTTATGTCGAAAGTGTCAAAAATGTTTAAAAACCCATGAAATCGCAACTTAGGACGTAATTTCTAGCTTATGACTATGATTTTCAATTCTAACCACTTCAACACAATAACATATACCAAATAGTGTTGTGTGCCAAGTTTTGTGCAAAATAAACCATGTTTGAGCTACTTTATGCGAGAAATAGCCAAAAAAGCTTAAAAACCCATAAAATCACAACTTATCGCGTAATTTCTAGCATATGACTATGTTTTTCAATTCTAACCACTTCAACACTATAATATATACCAAATAGTGTTGTTTGCCAAGTTTCGTGCACAACAAACCATGTTTGAGCTACTTTACGCGCGAAAGTGTCAAAAATGCTAAAAAACCAATAAAATCGCAACTTAGGACCTAATTTCTAGCTTATGACTATGATTTTCAATTCTAACCACTTCAACACAGTAATATATACCGAAGAGTGTTTTATGCCAAGTTTCGTACAAAATAAACGAAGTTTGAGCTACTTTATGCGCAAAAGTGCCAAAAAAGCTAAGAAAAACCAAATAGTGTTGTTTGCCAAGTACCGTGCAAAACAAACCAAGTTTGAAATACTATATGCGCGAAAGTGTCAAAAATGTTTAATGTGCGAAAGTGTCAAAAATGTATTCAAATCCGTAAAATCGCAACTTAGGACGTAATTTCTAACTTATGACTATGATTTTGAATTCTAACCATTTCAACACAATAATATATATCAAATAGTGTTGTGTGCCAAGTTTCGTGAAAAACAAACATAGTTTGAGCTAGTTTATGTAAGAAAGAGTCAAAATGTTTAAAAACCTATAAAATCGCAACTTAGTACGTAATTACTAACATATGACTATGATTTTCAATTCTAACCACGTCAACACAATAATATAGAGCAAATGGTATTGTGTGCGAAGTTTCGTGCAAAATAAACCAAGTTTGAGCTACTTTATGCGCGAAAATACCAAGAAAGCTTAAAAACCAATAAAATCGCAACATAACATGTAATTTCTAGCATATGAAATTGATTTTAAATTCTAATCACTTCAACACAATAATATTTACAAAATACTGTTGTGTGCCAAGTTTCGTGAAAATCAAACCAAGTTTGAGCTACTTTATGCGCGAAAGTGCAAAATATGTTTAAAAACCCATAAAATCGCAACTTAGCACACAATTTCTAGCATTTGACTATCATTTTTAATCTAAACACATCAATACAATAATATATATCAAATAATGTTTTGTGCGCGAAAGTGTGAAAAATGTTCAAGAACCCATAAAATCATAACCTAGCACGTAATTCCTAACATATGACTATTATTTTCAATTGTAACCACTTCAATAAAATTATGTATACCAAATAGTGTTGTACGCCAACTTAGCTACTTTATACGCGAAAGTGCCTAAAAAGCTTAAAAACCGATAAAATCGTAACTTAAAACGTAATTTCTAGCATATGACTATGGTTTTCAATTCTAACCACATAAACACAATAACATATACCAAATAGTGTTGTATGCCAAGTTTCGTGGAAAACAAACCAAGTTTTAGCTACTTTATGTCGAAAGTGTCAAAAATGTTTAAAAACCCATGAAATCGCAACTTAGGACGTAATTTCTAGCTTATGACTATAATTTTCAATTTTAACCACTTCAACACAATAATAAATACAAAATAGTGTTATGTGCCAAGTTTTGTGCAAAATAAACCATGTTTGAGCTACTTTATGCGCGAAAGAGCCAAAAAAGCTTAAAAACCCATAAAATCACAACTTAACGCGTAATTTCTAGCATATGACTATGTTTTTCAATTCTAACCACTTCAGCACTATAATATATACCAAATAGTGTTGTGTGCCAAGTTTCGTGCACAATAAACCATGTTTGAGCTACTTTAGGCGCGAAAGTGTCAAAAATGCTAAAAAACCAATAAAATCGCAACTTAGGACCTAATTTCAAACTTATGACTATGATTTTCAATTCTAACCACTTCAACACAGTAATATATACCAAAAAATGTTTTATGCCAAGTTTCGTACAAAATAAACGAAGTTTGAGCTACTTTATGCGCAAAAGTGCCAAAAAAGCTAAGAAAAACCAAATAGTGTTGTTTGCCATGTACCGTGCAAAACAAACCAAGTTTGAAATACTATATGCGCGAAAGTGTCAAAAATGTTTAATGTGCGAAAGTGTCAAAAATGTATACAAATCCGTAAAATCGCAATTTAGGACGTAATTTCTAACTTATGACTATGATTTTGAATTCTAACCATTTCAACACAATAATATATATCAAATAGTGTTGTGTGCCAAGTTTCGTGCAAAACAAACATAGTTTGAGCTAGTTTATGTAAGAAAGAGTCAAAAAGTTTAAAAACCCATAAAATCGCAACTTAGTACGTAATTACTAACATATGACTATGATTTTCAATTCTAACCACGTCAACACAATAATATAGAGCAAATGGTATTGTGTGCGAAGTTTCGTGCAAAATAAACCAAGTTTGAGGTACTTTATGCGCGAAAATGCCAAGAAAGCTTAAAAACCAATAAAATCGCAACTTAACATGTAATTTCTAGCATATGACTATGATTTTAAATTCTAATCACTTCAACAGAATAATATTTACAAAATACTGTTGTGTGCCAAGTTTCGTGAAAATCAAACCAAGTTTGAGCTACTTTATGCGCGAAAGTGCAAAATATGTTTAAAAACTCATAACATCGCAACTTAGCACACAATTTCTAGCATATGACTATCATTTTTAATCTAAACACATCAATACAATAATATATATTAAATAATGTTTTGTGTGCGAAAGTGTGAAAAATGTTCAAGAACCCATAAAATCACAACCTAGCACGTAATTCCTAACATATGAATATTATTTACAATTGTAACCACTTCAATAAAATAATGTATACCAAATAGTGTTGTACGCCAACTTAGATACTTTATACGCGAAAGTGCCTAAAAAGCTTAAAAACCGATAAAATCGTAACTTAAAACGTAATTTCTAGCATATGACTATGGTTTTCAATTCTAACCACATCAACACAATAAATATACCAAATAGTGTTGTATGCCAAGTTTCGTGGAAAACAAACCAAGTTTTAGCTATTTTATGCTCGAAAGTGTCAAAAATGTTTAAAAACCCATGAAATCGCAACTTAGGACGTAATTTCTAGCTTATGACTATGATTTTCAATTCTAACCACTTCAACACAATAATATATACGAAATAGTGTTGTGTGCCAAGTTTTGTGCAAAATAAACCATGTTTGAGCTACTTTATGCGCGAAAGAGCCAAAAAAGCTTAAAAACCCATAAAATCACAACTTAACGCGTAATTTCTAGCATATGACTATGTTTTTCAATGCTAACCACTTCAACACTATAATATATACCAAATAGTGTTGTGTGCCAAGTTTCGTGCAAAATAAACCATGTTTGAGCTAATTTACGTGCGAAAGTGCCAAAAATGATAAAAAACCAATAAAATCGCAACTTAGGACCTAATTTCTAGCTTATGACTATGATTTTCAATTCTAACCACTTCAACACAGTAATATATACCAAAAGTGTTTTATGCCAAGTTTCGTACAAAATAAACGAAGTTTGAGCTAATTTATGCGCAAAAGTGCCAAAAAAGCTAAGAAAAACCAAATAGTGTTGTTTGCCAAGTATCGTGCAAAACAAACCAAGTTTGAAATACTATATGCGCGAAAGTGTCAAAAATATTTAATGTGCGAAAGTGTCAAAAATGTATACAAATCCATAAAATCGCAACTTAGGACGTAATTTCTAACTTATGACTATGATTTTGAATTCTAACCATTTCAACACAATAATATATATCAAATAGTGTTGTGTGCCAAGTTTCGTGCAAAACAAACATAGTTTGAGCTAGTTTATGTAAGAAAGAGTCAAAATGTTTAAAAAACCATAAAATCGCAACTTAGTACGTAATTACTAACATATGACTATGATTTTCAATTCTAACCACGTCAACACAATAATATAGAGCAAATGGTATTGTGTGCGAAGTTTCGTGCAAAATAAACCAAGTTTGAGCTACTTTATGCGCGAAAATGCCAAGAAAGCTTAAAAACCAATAAAATCGCAACTTAACATGTAATTTCTAGCATATGACTATGATTTTAAATTCTAATCACTTCAACACAATAATATTTACAAAATACTGTTGTGTGCCAAGTTTTGTGAAAATCAAACCAAGTTTGAGCTACTTTATGCGTGAAAGTGCAAAATATGTTTAAAAACCCATAAAATCGCAACTTAGCACACAATTTCTAGCATATGACTATTATTTTTAATCTGAACACATCAATACAATAATATATATCAAATAATGTTTTGTGCGCGAAAGTGTGAAAAATGTTCAAGAACCCATAAAATCACAACCTAGTACGTAATTCCTAACATATGAATATTATTTACAATTGTAACCACTTCAATAAAATAATGTATACCAAATAGTGTTGTACGCCAACTTAGATACTTTATACGCAAAAGTGCCTAAAAAGCTTAAAAACCAATAAAATCGTAACTTAAAACGTAATTTCTAGCATATGACTATGGTTTTCAATTCTAACCACATCAACACAATAAATATACCAAATAGTGTTGTATGCCAAGTTTCGTGGAAAACAAACCAAGTTTTAGCTATTTTATGCTCGAAAGTGTCAAAAATGTTTAAAAACCCATGAAATCGCAACTTAGGACGTAATTTCTAGCTTATGACTATGATTATCAATTCTAACCACTTCAACACAATAATATATACCAAATAGTGTTGTGTGCCAAGTTTTGTGCAAAATAAACCATGTTTGAGCTACTTTATGCGCGACCAAAAAAGCTTAAAAACCCATAAAATCACAACTTAACGCGTAATTTCTAGCATATGACTATGTTTTTCAATTCTAACCACTTCAACACTATAATATATACCAAACAGTGTTGTGTGCCAAGTTTCGTGCAAAATAAACCATGTTTGAGCTACTTTATGCGCGAAAGTGCCAAAAATGCTAAAAAACCAATAAAATCGCAACTTAGGACCTAATTTCTAGCTTATGACTATGATTTTCAATTCTAACCACTTTAACACAGTAATATATACCAAAGAGTGTTTTATGCCAAGTTTCGTACAAAATAAACGAAGTTTGAGCTACTTAATGCGCAAAAGTGCCGAAAAAGCTAAAAAAACCAAATAGTGTTGTTTGCCAAGTATCGTGCAAAACAAACCAAGTTTGAAATACTATATGCGCGAAAGTGTCAAAAATGTTTAATGTGCGAAAGTGTCAAAAATGTATACAAATCCGTAAAATCGCAACTTAGGACGTAATTTCTAACTTATGACTATGATTTTGAATTCTAACCATTTCAACACAATAATATATATCAAATAGTGTTGTGTGCCAAGTTTCGTGCAAAACAAACTTAGTTTGAGCTAGTTTATGTAAGAAAGAGTGAAAAAGTTTAAAAACCCATAAAATCGCAACTTAGTACGTAATTACTAACATATGACTATGATTTTCAATTCTAACCACGTCAACACAATAATATAGAGCAAATGGTATTGTGTGCGATGTTTCGTGCAAAATAAACCAATTTTGAGCTACTTTATGCGCGAAAATGCCAAGAAAGCTTAAAAACCAATAAAATCGCAACTTAACATGTAATTTCTAGCATATGACTATGATTTTAAATTCTAATCACTTCAACACAATAATATTTACAAAATACTGTTGTGTGCCAAGTTTCGTGAAAATCAAACCAAGTTTGAGCTACTTTATGCGCGAAAGTGCAAAATATGTTTAAAAACCCATAAAATCGCAACTTAGCACACAATTTCTAGCATATGACTATCATTTTTAATCTAAACACATCAATACAATAATATATATCAAATAATGTTTTGTGCGCGAAAGTGTGAAAAATGTTCAAGAACCCATAAAATCACAACCTAGCACGTAATTCCTAACATATGAATATTATTTACACTTGTAACCACTTCAATAAAATAATGTATACGAAATAGTGTTGTACGCCAACTTAGATACTTTATACGCGAAAGAGCCTAAAAAGCTTAAAAACCGAGAAAATCGTAACTTAAAACGTAATTTCTAGCATATGACTATGGTTTTCAATTCTAACCACATCAACACAATAAATATACCAAATAATGTTGTATGCCAAGTTTCGTGGAAAACAAACCAAGTTTTAGCTATTTTATGCTCGAAAGTGTCAAAAATGTTTAAAAACCCATGAAATCGCAACTTAGGACGTAATTTCTAGCTTATGACTATGATTATCAATTCTAACCACTTCAACACAATAATATATACCAAATAGTGTTGTGTGCCAAGTTTTGTGCAAAATAAACCATGTTTGAGCTACTTTATGGGCGAATGACCAAAAAAGCTTAAAAACCAATAAAATCACAACTTAACGCGTAATTTCTAGCATATGACTATGTTTTTAAATTCTAACCACTTCAACACTATAATATATACCAAATAGTGTTGTGTGCCAAGTTTCGTGCAAAATAAACCATGTTTGAGCTACTTTATGCGCGAAAGTGCCAAAAATGCTAAAAAACCAATAAAATCGCAACTTCGGACCTAATTTCTAGCTTATGACTAATATTTTCAATTCTAACCACTTCAACACAGTAATATATACCAAAGAGTGTTTTATGCCAAGTTTCGTACAAAATAAACGAAGTTTGAGCTACTTAATGCGCAAAAGTGCCGAAAAAGCTAAAAAAACCAAATAGTGTTGTTTGCCAAGTATCGTGCAAAACAAACCAAGTTTGAAATACTATATGCGCGAAAGTGTCAAAAATGTTTAATGTGCGAAAGTGTCAAAAATGTATACAAATCCGTAAAATCGCAACTTAGGACGTAATTTCTAACTTATGACTATGATTTTGAATTCTAACCATTTCAACACAATAATATATATCAAATAGTGTTGTGTGCCAAGTTTCGTGCAAAACAAACATAGTTTGAGCTAGTTTATGTAAGAAAGAGTGAAAAAGTTTAAAAACCCATAAAATCGCAACTTAGTACGTAATTACTAACATATGACTATGATTTTCAATTCTAACCACGTCAACATAATAATATAGAGCAAATGGTATTGTGTGCGAAGTTTCGTGCAAAATAAACCAAGTTTGATCTACTTTATGCGCGAAAATGCCAAGAAAGTTTAAAAACCAATAAAATCGCAACTTAACATGTAATTTCTAGCATATGACTATGATTTTAAATTCTAATCACTTCAACACAATAATATTTACAAAATACTGTTGTGTGCCAAGTTTCGTGAAAATCAAACCAAGTTTGAGCTACTTTATGCGCGAAAGTGCAAAATATGTTTAAAAACCCATAAAATCGCAACTTCGCACACAATTTCTAGCATATGACTATCATTTTTAATCTAAACACATCAATACAATAATATATATCAAATAATGTCTTGTGCGCGAAAGTGTGAAAAATGTTCAAGAACCCATAAAATCACAACCTAGCACGTAATTCCTAACATATGAATATTATTTACAATTGTAACCACTTCAATAAAATAATGTATACGAAATAGTGTTGTACGCCAACTTAGATACTTTATACGCGAAAGAGCCTAAAAAGCTTAATATCGAGAAAATTGTAACTTAAAACGTAATTTCTAGCATATGACTATGGTTTTCAATTCTAACCACATCAACACAATAAATATACCAAATAATGTTGTATGCCAAGTTTCGTGGAAAACAAACCAAGTTTTAGCTATTTTATGCTCGAAAGTGACAAAAATGTTTAAAAACCCATGAAATCGCAACTTAGGACGTAATTTCTAGCTTATGAATATGATTATCAATTCTAACCACTTCAACACAATAATATATACCAAATAGTGTTGTGTGCCATGTTTTGTGCAAAATAAACCATGTTTGAGCTACTTTATGCGCGAAAGACCAAAAAAGCTTAAAAACCAATAAAATCACAACTTAACGCGTAATTTCTAGCATATGACTATGTTTTTAAATTCTAACCACTTCAACACTATAATATATACCAAATAGTGTTGTGTGCCAAGTTTCGTGCAAAATAAACCATGTTTGAGCTACTTTATGCGCGAAAGTGCCAAAAATGCTAAAAAACCAATAAAATTGCAACTTAGGACCTAATTTCTAGCTTATGACTAATATTTTCAATTCTAACCACTTCAACACAGTAATATATACCAAAGAGTGTTTTATGCCAAGTTTCGTACAAAATAAACGAAGTTTGAGCTATTTAATGCGCAAAAGTGCCGAAAAAGCTAAAAAAAACCAAATAGTGTTGTTTGCCAAGTATCGTGCAAAACAAACCAAGTTTGAAATACTATATGCGCGAAAGTGTCAAAAATGTTTAATGTGCGAAAGTGTCAAAAATATATACAAATCCGTAAAATCGCAACTTAGGACGTAATTTCTAACTTATGACTATGATTTTGAATTCTAACCATTTCAACGCAATAATATATATCAAATAGTGTTGTGTGCCAAGGTTCGTGCAAAACAAACATAGTTTGAGCTAGTTTATGTAAGAAAGAGTCAAAAAGTTTAAAAACCCATAAAATCGCAACTTAGTACGTAATTACTAACATATGACTATGATTTTCAATTCTAACCACGTCAACACAATAATATAGAGCAAATGGTATTGTGTGCGAAGTTTCGTGCAAAATAAACCAAGTTTGAGCTACTTTATGCGCGAAAATGCCAAGAAAGCTTAAAAACCAATAAAATCGCAACTTAACATGTAATTTCTAGCATATGACTATGATTTTAAATTCTAATCACTTCAACACAATAATATTTACAAAATACTGTTGTGTGCCAAGTTTCGTGAAAATCAAACCAAGTTTGAGCTACTTTATGCGCGAAAGTGCAAAATATGTTTAAAAACCCATAAAATCGCAACTTAGCACACAATTTCTAGCATATGACTATCATTTTTAATCTAAACACATCAATACAATAATATATATCAAATAATGTTTTGTGCGCGAAAGTGTGAAAAATGTTCAAGAACCCATAAAATCACAACCTAGCACGTAATTCCTAACATATGAATATTATTTACAATTGTAACCACTTCAATAAAATAATTTATACGAAATAGTGTTGTACGCCAACTTAGATACTTTACACGCGAAAGAGCCTAAAAAGCTTAAAAACCGATAAAATCGTAACTTAAAACGTAATTTCTAGCATATGACTATGGTTTTCAATTCTAACCACATCAACACAATAAATATACCAAATAGTGTTGTATGCCAAGTTTCGTGGAAAACAAACCAAGTTTAGCTATTTTATGCTCGAAAGTGTCAAAAATGTTTAAAAACCCATGAAATCACAACTTAGGACGTAATTTCTAGCTTATGACTATGATTATCAATTCTAACCACTTCAACACAATAATATATACAAAATAGTGTTGTGTGCCAAGTTTTGTGCAAAATAAACCATGTTTGAGCTACTTTATGCGCGAAAGACCAAAAAAGCTTAAAAACCCATAAAATAACAACTTAACGCGTAATTTCTAGCATATGACTATGTTTTTCAATTCTAACCACTTCAACACTATAATATATACCAAATAGTGTTGTGTGCCAAGTTTCGTGTAAAATAAACAATGTTTGAGCTACTTTATGCGCGAAAGTGCCAAAAATGCTAAAAAACCAACAAAATCGCAACTTAGGACCTAATTTCTAGCTTATGACTAATATTTTCAATTCTAACCACTTCAACACATTAATATATACCAAAGAGTGTTTTATGCCAAGTTTCGTACAAAATAAACGAAGTTTGAGCTATTTAATGCGCAAAAGTGCCGAAAAAACTAAAAAAACCAAATAGTGTTGTTTGCCAAGTATCGTGCAAAACAAACCAAGTTTGAAATACTATATGCGCGAAAGTGTCAAAAATGTTTAATGTGCGAAAGTGTCAAAAATGTATACAAATACGTAAAATCGCAACTTAGGACGTAATTTCTAACTTATGACTATGATTTTGAATTCTAACCATTTCAACACAATAATATATATCAAATAGTGTTGTGTGCCAAGTTTCGTGCAAAACAAACATAGTTTGAGCTAGTTTATGTAAGAAAGAGTCAAAAAGTTTAAAAACCCATAAAATCGCAACTTAGTACGAAATTACTAACATATGACTATGATTTTCAATTCTAACCACGTCAACACAATAATATAGAGCAAATGGTATTGTGTGCGAAGTTTCGTGCAAAATAAACCAAGTTTGAGCTACTTTATGCGCGAAAATGCCAAGAAAGCTTAAAAACCAATAAAATCGCAACTTAACATGTAATTTCTAGCATATGACTATGATTTTAAATTCTAATCACTTCAACACAATAATATTTACAAAATACTGTTGTGTGCCAAGTTTCGTGAAAATCAAACCAAGTTTGAGCTACTTTATGCGCGAAAGTGCAAAATATGTCTAAAAACCCATAAAATCGCAACTTAGCACACAATTTCGAGCATATGACTATCATTTTTAATCTAAACACATCAATACAATAATATATATCAAATAATGTTTTGTGCGCGAAAGTGTGAAAAATGTTCAAGAACCCATAAAATCACAACCTAGCACGTAATTCCTAACATATGAATATTATTTACAATTGTAACCACTTCAATAAAATAATTTATACGAAATAGTGTTGTACGCCAACTTAGATACTTTACACGCGAAAGAGCCTAAAAAGCTTAAAAACCGATAAAATCGTAACTTAAAACGTAATTTCTAGCATATGACTATGGTTTTCAATTCTAACCACATCAACACAATAAATATACCAAATAGTGTTGTATGCCAAGTTTCGTGGAAAACAAACCAAGTTTAGCTATTTTATGCTCGAAAGTGTCAAAAATGTTTAAAAACCCATGAAATCACAACTTAGGACGTAATTTCTAGCTTATGACTATGATTATCAATTCTAACCACTTCAACACAATAATATATACAAAATAGTGTTGTGTGCCAAGTTTTGTGCAAAATAAACCATGTTTGAGCTACTTTATGCGCGAAAGACCAAAAAAGCTTAAAAACCCATAAAATAACAACTTAACGCGTAATTTCTAGCATATGACTATGTTTTTCAATTCTAACCACTTCAACACTATAATATATACCAAATAGTGTTGTGTGCCAAGTTTCGTGTAAAATAAACAATGTTTGAGCTACTTTATGCGCGAAAGTGCCAAAAATGCTAAAAAACCAACAAAATCGCAACTTAGGACCTAATTTCTAGCTTATGACTAATATTTTCAATTCTAACCACTTCAACACATTAATATATACCAAAGAGTGTTTTATGCCAAGTTTCGTACAAAATAAACGAAGTTTGAGCTATTTAATGCGCAAAAGTGCCGAAAAAACTAAAAAAACCAAATAGTGTTGTTTGCCAAGTATCGTGCAAAACAAACCAAGTTTGAAATACTATATGCGCGAAAGTGTCAAAAATGTTTAATGTGCGAAAGTGTCAAAAATGTATACAAATACGTAAAATCGCAACTTAGGACGTAATTTCTAACTTATGACTATGATTTTGAATTCTAACCATTTCAACACAATAATATATATCAAATAGTGTTGTGTGCCAAGTTTCGTGCAAAACAAACATAGTTTGAGCTAGTTTATGTAAGAAAGAGTCAAAAAGTTTAAAAACCCATAAAATCGCAACTTAGTACGAAATTACTAACATATGACTATGATTTTCAATTCTAACCACGTCAACACAATAATATAGAGCAAATGGTATTGTGTGCGAAGTTTCGTGCAAAATAAACCAAGTTTGAGCTACTTTATGCGCGAAAATGCCAAGAAAGCTTAAAAACCAATAAAATCGCAACTTAACATGTAATTTCTAGCATATGACTATGATTTTAAATTCTAATCACTTCAACACAATAATATTTACAAAATACTGTTGTGTGCCAAGTTTCGTGAAAATCAAACCAAGTTTGAGCTACTTTATGCGCGAAAGTGCAAAATATGTCTAAAAACCCATAAAATCGCAACTTAGCACACAATTTCGAGCATATGACTATCATTTTTAATCTAAACACATCAATACAATAATATATATCAAATAATGTTTTGTGCGCGAAAGTGTGAAAAATGTTCAAGAACCCATAAAATCACAACCTAGCACGTAATTCCTAACATATGACTATTATTTTCAATTGTAACCACTTCAATAAAATAATGTATACCAAATAGTGTTGTACGCCAACTTAGATACTTTATACGCGAAAGTGCCTAAAAAGTTTAAAAACCGATAAAATCGTAACTTAAAACGTAATTTCTAGCATATGACTATGGTTTTCAATTCTAACCACATCAACACAATAAAATATACCACATAGTGTTGTATGCCAAGTTTCGTGCAAAACAATCCAAGTTTTAGCTACTTTATGCTCGAAAGTGTCAAAAATGTTTAAAAACCCATGAAATCGCAACTTAGGACGTAATTTCTAGCTTATGACTATGATTATCAATTCTAACCACTTCAACACAATAATATATACCAAATAGTGTTGTGTGCCAAGTTTTGTGCAAAATAAACCATGTTTGAGCTACTTTATGCGCGAAAGACAAAAAAAGCTTAAAAACCCATAAAATCACAACTTAACGCGTAATTTCTAGCATATGACTATGTTTTTCAATTCTAACCACTCCAACACTATAATATATACCAAATAATGTTTTGTGCCAAGTTTCGTGCAAAATAAACCATGTTTGAGCTACTTTATGCGCGAAAGTGCCAAAAATGCTAAAAAACCAATAAAATCGCAACTTAGGACCTAATTTCTAGCTTATGACTATGATTTTCAATTCTAACCACTTCAACACAATAATATATACCAAAGAGTGTTTTATGCCAAGTTTCGTACAAAATAAACGAAGTTTGGGCTATTTAATGCGCAAAAGTGCCGAAAAAACTAAAAAAACCAAATAGTGTTGTTTGCCAAGTATCGTGCAAAACAAACCAAGTTTGAAATACTATATGCGCGAAAGTGTCAAAAATGTTTAATGTGCGAAAGTGTCAAAAATGTATACAAATCCGTAAAATCGCAACTTAGGACGTAATTTCTAACTTATGACTATGATTTTGAATTCTAACCATTTCAACACAATAATATATATCAAATAGTGTTGTGTGCCAAGTTTCGTGCAAAACAAACATAGTTTGAGCTAGTTTATGTAAGAAAGAGTCAAAAAGTTTAAAAACACATAAAATCGCAACTTAGTACGTAATTACTAACATATGACTATGATTTTCAATTCTAACCACGTCAACACAATAATATAGAGCAAATGGTATTGTGTGCGAAGTTTCGTGCAAAATAAACCAAGTTTGAGCTACTTTATGCGCGAAAATGCCAAGAAAGCTTAAAAATCAATAAAATCGCAACTTAACATGTAATTTCTAGCATATGACTATGATTTTAAATTCTAATCACTTCAACACAATAATATTTACAAAATACTATTGTGTGCCGAGTTTCGTGAAAATCAAACCAAGTTTGAGCTACTTTATGCGCGAAAGTGCAAAATATGTTTAAAAACCCATAAAATCGCAACTTAGCACACAATTTCTTGCATATGACTATCATTTTTAATCTAAACACATCAATACAATAATATATATCAAATAATGTTTTGTGCGCGAAAGTGTGAAAAATGTTCAAGAACCCATAAAATCACAACCTAGCACGTAATTCCGAACATATGAATATTATTTACAATTGTAACCACTTCAATAAAATAATTTATACGAAATAGTGTTGTACGCCAACTTAGATACTTTACACGCGAAAGAGCCTAAAAAGCTTAAAAACCGATAAAATCGTAACTTAAAACGTAATTTCTAGCATATGACTATGGTTTTCAATTCTAACCACATCAACACAATAAATATACCAAATAGTGTTGTATGCCAAGTTTCGTGGAAAACAAACCAAGTTTAGCTATTTTATACTCGAAAGTGTCAAAAATGTTTAAAAACCCATGAAATCACAACTTAGGACGTAATTTCTAGCTTATGACTATGATTATCAATTCTAACCACTTCAACACAATAATATATACAAAATAGTGTTGTGTGCCATGTTTTGTGCAAAATAAACCATGTTTGAGCTACTTTATGCGCGAAAGACCAAAAAAGCTTAAAAACCCATAAAATAACAACTTAACGCGTAATTTCTAGCATATGACTATGTTTTTCAATTCTAACCACTTCAACACTATAATATATACCAAATAGTGTTGTGTGCCAAGTTTCGTGTAAAATAAACAATGTTTGAGCTACTTTATGCGCGAAAGTGCCAAAAATGCTAAAAAACCAACAAAATCGCAACTTAGGACCTAATTTCTAGCTTATGACTAATATTTTCAATTCTAACCACTTCAACACATTAATATATACCAAAGAGTGTTTTATGCCAAGTTTTGTACAAAATAAACGAAGTTTGAGCTATTTAATGCGCAAAAGTGCCGAAAAAACTAAAAAAACCAAATAGTGTTGTTTGCCAAGTATCGTGCAAAACAAACCAAGTTTGAAATACTATATGCGCGAAAGTGTCAAAAATGTTTAATGTGCGAAAGTGTCAAAAATGTATACAAATCCGTAAAATCGCAACTTAGGACGTAATTTCTAACTTATGACTATGATTTTGAATTCTAACCATTTCAACACAATAATATATATCAAATAGTGTTGTGTGCCAAGTTTCGTGCAAAACAAACATAGTTTGAGCTAGTTTATGTAAGAAAGAGTCAAAAAGTTTAAAAACCCATAAAATCGCAACTTAGTACGTAATTACTAACATATGACTATGATTTTCAATTCTAACCACGTCAACACAATAATATAGAGCAAATGGTATTGTGTGCGAAGTTTCGTGCAAAATAAACCAAGTTTGAGCTACTTTATGCGCGAAAATGCCAAGAAAGCTTAAAAACCAATAAAATCGCAACTTAACATGTAATTTCTAGCATATGACTATGATTTTAAATTCTAATCACTTCAACACAATAATATTTACAAAATACTGTTGTGTGCCAAGTTTCGTGAAAATCAAACCAAGTTTGAGCTACTTTATGCGCGAAAGTGCAAAATATGTTTAAAAACCCATAAAATCGCAACTTAGCACACAATTTCGAGCATATGACTATCATTTTTAATCTAAACACATCAATACAATAATATATATCAAATAATATTTTGTGCGCGAAAGTGTGAAAAATGTTCAAGAACCCATAAAATCACAACCTAGCACGTAATTCCTAACATATGACTATTATTTTCAATTGTAACCACTTCAATAAAATAATGTATACCAAATAGTGTTGTACGCCAACTTAGATACTTTATACGCGAAAGTGCCTAAAAAGTTTAAAAACCGATAAAATCGTAACTTAAAACGTAATTTCTAGCATATGACTATTGTTTTCAATTCTAACCACATCAACACAATAAAATATACCAAATAGTGTTGTATGCCAAGTTTCGTGCAAAACAATCCAAGTTTTAGCTACTTTATGCTCGAAAGTGTCAAAAATGTTTAAAAACCCATGAAATCGCAACTTAGGACGTAATTTCTAGCTTATGACTATGATTATCAATTCTAACCACTTCAACACAATAATATATACCAAATAGTGTTGTGTGCCAAGTTTTGTGCAAAATAAACCATGTTTGAGCTACTTTATGCGCGAAAGACAAAAAAAGCTTAAAAACCCATAAAATCACAACTTAACGCGTAATTTCTAGCATATGACTATGTTTTTCAATTCTAACCACTCCAACACTATAATATATACCAAATAGTGTTGTGTGCCAAGTTTCGTGCAAAATAAACCATGTTTGAGCTACTTTATGCGCGAAAGTGCCAAAAATGCTAAAAAACCAATAAAATCGCAACTTAGGACCTAATTTCTAGCTTATGACTATGATTTTCAATTCTAACCACTTCAACACAATAATATATACCAAAGAGTGTTTTATGCCAAGTTTCGTACAAAATAAACGAAGTTTGAGCTATTTAATGCGCAAAAGTGCCGAAAAAACTAAAAAAACCAAATAGTGTTGTTTGCCAAGTATCGTGCAAAACAAACCATGTTTGAAATACTATATGCGCGAAAGTGTCAAAAATGTTTAATGTGCGAAAGTGTCAAAAATGTATACAAATCCGTAAAATCGCAACTTAGGACGTAATTTCTAACTTATGACTATGATTTTGAATTCTAACCATTTCAACACAATAATATATATCAAATAGTGTTGTGTGCCAAGTTTCGTGCAAAACAAACATAGTTTGAGCTAGTTTATGTAAGAAAGAGTCAAAAAGTTTAAAAACCCATAAAATCGCAACTTAGTACGTAATTACTAACATATGACTATGATTTTCAATTCTAACCACGTCAACACAATAATATAGAGCAAATGGTATTGTGTGCGAAGTTTCGTGCAAAATAAACCAAGTTTGAGGTACTTTATGCGCGAAAATGCCAAGAAAGCTTAAAAACCAATAAAATCGCAACTTAACATGTAATTTCTAGCATATGACTATGATTTTAAATTCTAATCACTTCAACACAATAATATTTACAAAATACTGTTGTGTGCCAAGTTTCGTGAAAATCAAACCAAGTTTGAGCTACTTTATGCGCGAAAGTGCAAAATATGTTTAAAAACCCATAAAATCGCAACTTAGCACACAATTTCGAGCATATGACTATCATTTTTAATCTAAACACATCAATACAATAATATATATCAAATAATGTTTTGTGCGCGAAAGTGTGAAAAATGTTCAAGAACCCATAAAATCACAACCTAGCACGTAATTCCTAACATATGACTATTATTTTCAATTGTAACCACTTCAATAAAATAATGTATACCAAATAGTGTTGTACGCCAACTTAGATACTTTATACGCGAAAGTGCCTAAAAAGTTTAAAAACCGATAAAATCGTAACTTAAAACGTAATTTCTAGCATATGACTATTGTTTTCAATTCTAACCACATCAACACAATAAAATATACCAAATAGTGTTGTATGCCAAGTTTCGTGCAAAACAATCCAAGTTTTAGCTACTTTATGCTCGAAAGTGTCAAAAATGTTTAAAAACCCATGAAATCGCAACTTAGGACGTAATTTCTAGCTTATGACTATGATTATCAATTCTAACCACTTCAACACAATAATATATACCAAATAGTGTTGTGTGCCAAGTTTTGTGCAAAATAAACCATGTTTGAGCTACTTTATGCGCGAAAGACAAAAAAAGCTTAAAAACCCATAAAATCACAACTTAACGCGTAATTTCTAGCATATGACTATGTTTTTCAATTCTAACCACTCCAACACTATAATATATACCAAATAGTGTTGTGTGCCAAGTTTCGTGCAAAATAAACCATGTTTGAGCTACTTTATGCGCGAAAGTGCCAAAAATGCTAAAAAACCAATAAAATCGCAACTTAGGACCTAATTTCTAGCTTATGACTATGATTTTCAATTCTAACCACTTCAACACAATAATATATACCAAAGAGTGTTTTATGCCAAGTTTCGTACAAAATAAACGAAGTTTGAGCTATTTAATGCGCAAAAGTGCCGAAAAAACTAAAAAAACCAAATAGTGTTGTTTGCCAAGTATCGTGCAAAACAAACCAAGTTTGAAATACTATATGCGCGAAAGTGTCAAAAATGTTTAATGTGCGAAAGTGTCAAAAATGTATACAAATCCGTAAAATCGCAACTTAGGACGTAATTCCTAACTTATGACTATGATTTTGAATTCTAACCATTTCAACACAATAATATATATCAAATAGTGTTGTGTGCCAAGTTTCGTGCAAAACAAACATAGTTTGAGCTAGTTTATGTAAGAAAGAGTCAAAAAGTTTAAAAACACATAAAATCGCAACTTAGTACGTAATTACTAACATATGACTATGATTTTCAATTCTAACCACGTCAACACAATAATATAGAGCAAATGGTATCGTGTGCGAAGTTTCGTGCAAAATAAACCAAGTTTGAGCTACTTTATGCGCGAAAATGCCAAGAAAGCTTAAAAATCAATAAAATCGCAACTTAACATATAATTTCTAGCATATGACTATGATTTTAAATTCTAATCACTTCAACACAATAATATTTACAAAATACTGTTGTGTGCCGAGTTTCGTGAAAATCAAACCAAGTTTGAGCTACTTTATGCGCGAAAGTGCAAAATATGTTTAAAAACCCATAAAATCGCAACTTAGCACACAATTTCTAGCATATGACTATCATTTTTAATCTAAACACATCAATACAATAATATATATCAAATAATGTTTTGTGCGCGAAAGTGTGAAAAATGTTCAAGAACCCATAAAATCACAACCTAGCACGTAATTCCTAACATATGACTATTATTTTCAATTGTAACCACTTCAATAAAATAATGTATACCAAATAGTGTTGTACGCCAACTTAGATACTTTATACGCGAAAGTGCCTAAAAAGTTTAAAAACCGATAAAATCGTAACTTAAAACGTAATTTCTAGCATATGACTATGGTTTTCAATTCTAACCACATCAACACAATAAAATATACCAAATAGTGTTGTATGCCAAGTTTCGTGGAAAACAAACCAAGTTTTAGCTACTTTATGCTCGAAAGTGTCAAAAATGTTTAAAAACCCATGAAATCGCAACTTAGGACGTAATTTCTAGCTTATGACTATGATTATCAATTCTAACCACTTCAACACAATAATATATACCAAATAGTGTTGTGTGCAAAGTTTTGTGCAAAATAAACCATGTTTAAGCTACTTTATGCGCGAAAGACCAAAAAAGCTTAAAAACCCATAAAATCACAACTTAACGCGTAATTTCTAGCATATGACTATGTTTTTCAATTCTAACCACTTCAACACTATAATATATACCAAATAGTGTTGTGTGCCAAGTTTCGTGCAAAATAAACCATGTTTGAGCTACTTTATGCGCGAAAGTGCCAAAAATGCTAAAAAACCAATAAAATCGCAACTTAGGACCTAATTTCTAGCTTATGACTATGATTTTCAATTCTAACCACTTTAACACAGTAATATATACCAAAGAGTGTTTTATGCCAAGTTTCGTACAAAATAAACGAAGTTTGAGCTACTTAATGCGCAAAAGTGCCGAAAAAGCTAAAAAAACCAAATAGTGTTGTTTGCCAAGTATCGTGCAAAACAAACCAAGTTTGAAATACTATATGCGCGAAAGTGTCAAAAATGTTTAATGTGCGAAAGTGTCAAAAATGTATACAAATCCGTAAAATCGCAACTTAGGACGTAATTTCTAACTTATGACTATGATTTTGAATTCTAACCATTTCAACACAATAATATATATCAAATAGTGTTGTGTGCCAAGTTTCGTGCAAAACAAACATAGTTTGAGCTAGGTTATGTAAGAAAGAGTCAAAAAGTTTAAAAACCCATAAAATCGCAACTTAGTACGTAATTACTAACATATGACTATGATTTTCAATTCTAACCACGTCAACACAATAATATAGAGCAAATGGTATTGTGTGCGAAGTTTCGTGCAAAATAAACCAAGTTTGAGCTACTTTATGCGCGAAAATGCCAAGAAAGCTTAAAAATCAATAAAATCGCAACTAACATATAATTTCTAGCATATGACTATGATTTTAAATTCTAATCACTTCAACACAATAATATTACAAAATACTGTTGTGTGCCGAGTTTCGTGAAAATCAAACCATGTTTGAGCTACTTTATGCGCGAAAGTGCAAAATATGTTTAAAAACCCATAAAATCGCAACTTAGCACACAATTTCTAGCATATGACTATCATTTTTAATCTAAACACATCAATACAATAATATATATCAAATAATGTTTTGTGCGCGAAAGTGTGAAAAATGTTCAAGAACCCATAAAATCACAACCTAGCACGTAATTCCTAACATATGACTATTATTTTCAATTGTAACCACTTCAATAAAATAATGTATACCAAATAGTGTTGTACGCCAACTTAGATACTTTATACGCGAAAGTGCCTAAAAAGTTTAAAAACCGATAAAATCGTAACTTAAAACGTAATTTCTAGCATATGACTATGGTTTTCAATTCTAACCACATCAACACAATAAAATATACCAAATAGTGTTGTATGCCAAGTTTCGTGGAAAACAAACCAAGTTTTAGCTACTTTATGCTCGAAAGTGTCAAAAATGTTTAAAAACCCATGAAATCGCAACTTAGGACGTAATTTCTAGCTTATGACTATGATTATCAATTCTAACCACTTCAACACAATAATATATACCAAATAGTGTTGTGTGCAAAGTTTTGTGCAAAATAAACCATGTTTAAGCTACTTTATGCGCGAAAGACCAAAAAAGCTTAAAAACCCATAAAATCACAACTTAACGCGTAATTTCTAGCATATGACTATGTTTTTCAATTCTAACCACTTCAACACTATAATATATACCAAATAGTGTTGTGTGCCAAGTTTCGTGCAAAATAAACCATGTTTGAGCTACTTTATGCGCGAAAGTGCCAAAAATGCTAAAAAACCAATAAAATCGCAACTTAGGACCTAATTTCTAGCTTATGACTAATATTTTCAATTCTAACCACTTCAACACAGTAATATATACGAAAGAGTGTTTTATGCCAAGTTTCGTACAAAATAAACGAAGTTTGAGCTATTTAATGCGCAAAAGTGCCAAAAAAGCTAAAAAAAACCAAATAGTGTTGTTTGCCAAGTATCGTGCAAAACAAACCAAGTTTGAAATACTATATGCGCGAAAGTGTCAAAAATGTATACAAATCCGTAAAATCGCAACTTAGGACGTAATTTCTAACTTATGACTACGATTTTGAATTCTAACCATTTCAACACAATAATATATATCAAATAGTGTTGTGTGCCAAGTTTCGTGCAAAACAAACATAGTTTGAGCTAGGTTATGTAAGAAAGAGTCAAAAAGTTTAAAAACCCATAAAATCGCAACTTAGTACGTAATTACTAACATATGACTATGATTTTCAATTCTAACCACGTCAACACAATAATATAGAGCAAATGGTATTGTGTGCGAAGTTTCGTGCAAAATAAACCAAGTTTGAGCTACTTTATGCGCGAAAATGCCAAGAAAGCTTAAAAACCAATAAAATCGCAACTTAACATGTAATTTCTAGAATATGACTATGATTTTAAATTCTAATCACTTCAACACAATAATATTTACAAAATACTGTTGTGTGCCAAGTTTCGTGAAAATCAACCAAGTTTGAGCTACTTTATGCGCGAAAGTGCAAAATATGTTTAAAAACCCATAAAATCGCAACTTAGCACACAATTTCTAGCATATGACTATCATTTTTAATCTAAACACATCAATACAATAATATATATCAAATAATGTTTTGTGCGCGAAAGTGTGAAAAATGTTCAAGAACCCATAAAATCACAACCAAGTTTTAGCTACTTTATGCTCGAAAGTGTCAAAAATGTTTAAAAACCCATGAAATCGCAACTTAGGACGTAATTTCTAGCTTATGACTAAGATTTTCTATTCTAACCACTTCAACACAATAATATATACCAAATAGTGTTTTGTGCCAAGTTTCGTGCAAAATAAACCATGTTTGAGCTACTTTACGCGCGAAATTGCCAAAAATGCTAAAAAACGAATAAAATCGCAACTTAGGACCTAATTTCTAGCTTATGACTATGATTTTCAATTCTAACCACTTCAACACAGTAATATATACCAAAGAGTGTTTTATGCCAAGTTTCGTACAAAATAAACGAAGTTTGAGCTACTTTATGCGCAAAAGTGCCAAAAAAGTTAAGAAAAACCAAATAGTGTTGTTTGCCAAGTATCGTGCAAAACAAACCAAGTTTGAAATACTATATGCGCGAAAGTGTCAAAAATGTTTAATGTGCGAAAGTGTCAAAAATGTATACAAATCCGTAAAATCGCAACTTAGGACGTAATTTCTAACTTATGACTATGATTTTGAATTCTAACCATTTCAACACATTAATATATATCAAATAGTGTTGTGTGCCAAGTTTCGTGCAAAACAAACATAGTTTGAGCTAGGTTATGTAAGAAAGAGTCAAAAAGTTTAAAAACCCATAAAATCGCAACTTAGTACGTAATTACTAACATATGACTATGATTTTCAATTCTAACCACGTCAACACAATAATATAGAGCAAATGGTATTGTGTGCGAAGTTTCGTGCAAAATAAACCAAGTTTGAGCTACTTTATGCGCGAAAATGCCAAGAAAGCTTAAAAACCAATAAAATCGCAACTTAACATGTAATTTCTATCCTATGACTATGATTTTAAATTCTAATCACTTCAACACAATAATATTTACAAAATACTGTTGTGT
Source organism: Amaranthus tricolor (assembly GCF_026212465.1). Classification (NCBI taxonomy): domain Eukaryota; kingdom Viridiplantae; phylum Streptophyta; class Magnoliopsida; order Caryophyllales; family Amaranthaceae; genus Amaranthus; species Amaranthus tricolor. The sequence continues at coordinate 13,596,687 of NC_080062.1, read as the reverse complement.
GCCAAGTTTCGTGAAAATCAAACCAAGTTTGAGCTACTTTATGCGCGAAAGTGCAAAATATGTTTAAAAACCCATAAAATCGCAACTTAGCACACAATTTCTAGCATATGACTATCATTTTTAATCTAAACACATCAATACAATAATATATATCAAATAATGTTTTGTGCGCGAAAGTGTGAAAAATGTTCAAGAACCCATAAAATCACAACCAAGTTTTAGCTACTTTATGCTCGAAAGTGTCAAAAATGTTTAAAAACCCATGAAATCGCAACTTAGGACGTAATTTCTAGCTTATGACTAAGATTTTCTATTCTAACCACTTCAACACAATAATATATACCAAATAGTGTTTTGTGCCAAGTTTCGTGCAAAATAAACCATGTTTGAGCTACTTTACGCGCGAAATTGCCAAAAATGCTAAAAAAACGAATAAAATCGCAACTTAGGACCTAATTTCTAGCTTATGACTATGATTTTCAATTCTAACCACTTCAACACAGTAATATATACCAAAGAGTGTTTTATGCCAAGTTTCGTACAAAATAAACGAAGTTTGAGCTACTTTATGCGCAAAAGTGCCAAAAAAGTTAAGAAAAACCAAATAGTGTTGTTTGCCAAGTATCGTGCAAAACAAACCAAGTTTGAAATACTATATGCGCGAAAGTGTCAAAAATGTTTAATGTGCGAAAGTGTCAAAAATGTATACAAATCCGTAAAATCGCAACTTAGGACGTAATTTCTAACTTATGACTATGATTTTGAATTCTAACCATTTCAACACATTAATATATATCAAATAGTGTTGTGTGCCAAGTTTCGTGCAAAACAAACATAGTTTGAGCTAGGTTATGTAAGAAAGAGTCAAAAAGTTTAAAAACCCATAAAATCGCAACTTAGTACGTAATTACTAACATATGACTATGATTTTCAATTCTAACCACGTCAACACAATAATATAGAGCAAATGGTATTGTGTGCGAAGTTTCGTGCAAAATAAACCAAGTTTGAGCTACTTTATGCGCGAAAATGCCAAGAAAGCTTAAAAACCAATAAAATCGCAACTTAACATGTAATTTCTAGAATATGACTATGATTTTAAATTCTAATCACTTCAACACAATAATATTTACAAAATACTGTTGTGTGCCAAGTTTCGTGAAAATCAAACCAAGTTTGAGCTACTTTATGCGCGAAAGTGCAAAATATGTTTAAAAACCCATAAAATCGCAACTTAGCACACAATTTCTAGCATATGACTATCATTTTTAATCTAAACACATCAATACAATAATATATATCAAATAATGTTTTGTGCGCGAAAGTGTGAAAAATGTTCAAGAACCCATAAAATCACAACCAAGTTTTAGCTACTTTATGCTCGAAAGTGTCAAAAATGTTTAAAAACCCATGAAATCGCAACTTAGGACGTAATTTCTAGCTTATGACTAAGATTTTCTATTCTAACCACTTCAACACAATAATATATACCAAATAGTGTTTTGTGCCAAGTTTCGTGCAAAATAAACCATGTTTGAGCTACTTTACGCGCGAAATTGCCAAAAATGCTAAAAAACGAATAAAATCGCAACTTAGGACCTAATTTCTAGCTTATGACTATGATTTTCAATTCTAACCACTTCAACACAGTAATATATACCAAAGAGTGTTTTATGCCAAGTTTCGTACAAAATAAACGAAGTTTGAGCTACTTTATGCGCAAAAGTGCCAAAAAAGTTAAGAAAAACCAAATAGTGTTGTTTGCCAAGTATCGTGCAAAACAAACCAAGTTTGAAATACTATATGCGCGAAAGTGTCAAAAATGTTTAATGTTCGAAAGTGTCAAAAATGTATACAAATCCGTAAAATCGCAACTTAGGACGTAATTTCTAACTTAAGACTATGATTTTGAATTCTAACCATTTCAACACATTAATATATATCAAATAGTGTTGTGTGCCAAGTTTCGTGCAAAACAAACATAGTTTGAGCTAGGTTATGTAAGAAAGAGTCAAAAAGTTTAAAAACCCATAAAATCGCAACTTAGTACGTAATTACTAACATATGACTATGATTTTCAATTCTAACCACGTCAACACAATAATATAGAGCAAATGGTATTGTGTGCGAAGTTTCGTGCAAAATAAACCAAGTTTGAGCTACTTTATGCGCGAAAATGCCAAGAAAGCTTAAAAACCAATAAAATCGCAACTTAACATGTAATTTCTATCCTATGACTATGATTTTAAATTCTAATCACTTCAACACAATAATATTTACAAAATACTGTTGTGTGCCAAGTTTCGTGAAAATCAAACCAAGTTTGAGCTACTTTATGCGCGAAAGTGCAAAATATGTTTAAAAACCCATAAAATCGCAACTTAGCACACAATTTCTAGCATATGACTATCATTTTTAATCTAAACACATCAATACAATAATATATATCAAATAATGTTTTGTGCGCGAAAGTGTGAAAAATGTTCAAGAACCCATAAAATCACAACCAAGTTTTAGCTACTTTATGCTCGAAAGTGTCAAAAATGTTTAAAAACCCATGAAATCGCAACTTAGGACGTAATTTCTAGCTTATGACTAAGATTTTCTATTCTAACCACTTCAACACAATAATATATACCAAATAGTGTTTTGTGCCAAGTTTCGTGCAAAATAAACCATGTTTGAGCTACTTTACGCGCGAAATTGCCAAAAATGCTAAAAAACGAATAAAATCGCAACTTAGGACCTAATTTCTAGCTTATGACTATGATTTTCAATTCTAACCACTTCAACACAGTAATATATACCAAAGAGTGTTTTATGCCAAGTTTCGTACAAAATAAACGAAGTTTGAGCTACTTTATGCGCAAAAGTGCCAAAAAAGTTAAGAAAAACCAAATAGTGTTGTTTGCCAAGTATCGTGCAAAACAAACCAAGTTTGAAATACTATATGCGCGAAAGTGTCAAAAATGTTTAATGTGCGAAAGTGTCAAAAATGTATACAAATCCGTAAAATCGCAACTTAGGACGTAATTTCTAACTTATGACTATGATTTTGAATTCTAACCATTTCAACACATTAATATATATCAAATAGTGTTGTGTGCCAAGTTTCGTGCAAAACAAACATAGTTTGAGCTAGGTTATGTAAGAAAGAGTCAAAAAGTTTAAAAACCCATAAAATCGCAACTTAGTACGTAATTACTAACATATGACTATGATTTTCAATTCTAACCACGTCAACACAATAATATAGAGCAAATGGTATTGTGTGCGAAGTTTCGTGCAAAATAAACCAAGTTTGAGCTACTTTATGCGCGAAAATGCCAAGAAAGCTTAAAAACCAATAAAATCGCAACTTAACATGTAATTTCTATCCTATGACTATGATTTTAAATTCTAATCACTTCAACACAATAATATTTACAAAATACTGTTGTGTGCCAAGTTTCGTGAAAATCAAACCAAGTTTGAGCTACTTTATGCGCGAAAGTGCAAAATATGTTTAAAAACCCATAAAATCGCAACTTAGCACACAATTTCTAGCATATGACTATCATTTTTAATCTAAACACATCAATACAATAATATATATCAAATAATGTTTTGTGCGCGAAAGTGTGAAAAATGTTCAAGAACCCATAAAATCACAACCAAGTTTTAGCTACTTTATGCTCGAAAGTGTCAAAAATGTTTAAAAACCCATGAAATCGCAACTTAGGACGTAATTTCTAGCTTATGACTAAGATTTTCTATTCTAACCACTTCAACACAATAATATATACCAAATAGTGTTTTGTGCCAAGTTTCGTGCAAAATAAACCATGTTTGAGCTACTTTACGCGCGAAATTGCCAAAAATGCTAAAAAACGAATAAAATCGCAACTTAGGACCTAATTTCTAGCTTATGACTATGATTTTCAATTCTAACCACTTCAACACAGTAATATATACCAAAGAGTGTTTTATGCCAAGTTTCGTACAAAATAAACGAAGTTTGAGCTACTTTA
>NC_080062.1:13551564-13592577 GCF_026212465.1 Amaranthus tricolor | reverse complement strand
ACAACACTATTTGGTATATATTATTGTGTTGAGGTGGTTAGACTTGAAAATCATATTCATATGAAAGAAATTACGGGCTAAGTTGCGATTTTATCGGTTTTTCAACATTTTTGACACTTTCACGCATAAAGTAGCTAAAACTTGGTTTGCTTTGCACGAAACTTGGCAAACAACCCTATTTGGTATATATTATTGTGTTGAAGTGGTTAGAATTGAAAATCATAGTCAGATGCTAAAAATTACGTGTTAAGTTGTGATTTTATTAGTTTTTACGCTTTTTTTTGCACTTTCGCGCATAAAGTAGTTAAAACATGGTTTATTTTGCACGAAATTTGGCACACAACACTATTTGGTATATTTGTGTTAAAGTTGTTAGAATTGAAAATAATACGCTTATGCTAGAAATTACTTGCTAAGTTGCGATTTTATGGGTTTTTAAGCATTTTTTGCATTTTCGCACAAAAAGTAGCCCAAACTTTGTTTGTCTTTTACGAAACTTGGCACATAACATTATTTGTTATATATTATTGTATTAAAGTGGTTAGAATTGAAAATCATTGTCATAAACTAGAAAGTACGTCCTAAGTTGCGATTTTATGGGTTTTTAAGTATTTTTGGCACTCTCGCGCATAAAGTAGCTCAAACTTGGTCTATTTTGCATGAAACATGGCACACAATACTATTTGGTATATGTTATTGTGTTGAAGTTTTTAGAATTAGTCAGAAGCTAGAAATTACGTGTTAAGTTGTGATTTAATGGGTTTTAAAGCTCTTTTGGCTCTTTAGCGAATAAACTAGCTTAAACATGGCTTATTTTTCACGAAACATGGCAAACACTATTTGGTATATATTATTGTCTTAAAGTGGTTAGAATTGAAAATCATAGTCATAAGCTAGAAAATACGTCCTAAGTTACGATTTATGGGTTCTTAAACATTTTTGACACTTTCGCACAAAAAATAGCTCAAACTTGATTTGTTTTACACGAAACAACATAATACTATTTGGTATATATCATTATGTTGAACTGTTTAGATTTGCAAATCATAGCCATATGCTAGAAATTACGTGTTTAGTTGCGATTTTATGGGTTTTTTAAGCTTTTTTTGCACTTTCGCGCATAAAGTAGCTCAAACATGGTTTATTTTGCACGAAACTTGGCACACAACACTATTTGGTATATATTATTGTGTTGATGTGGTTCGAATTTAAAATCATAGCCATATGAAAGAAATTACGTGCTAAGTTGCGATTTTATAGGTTTTTAAACATTTTCGGCACTTTCGCTCATAAAGTAGCTCAAACTTGGTTTGTTTTGCACGAAACTTGGCAAACAACCCTATTTGGTATATATAATTGTGTTAAAGTTGTTAGAATTGAAAATCATAGTCAAATGCTAGAAATTACGTGTTAAGTTTCGATTTTAAGGGTTTTTAAGCTTTTTTTTGCACTTTCGCACATAAGGTAGCCGAAACTTGGTTTATTTTGCAAGAAACTTGGCACACAACACTATTTGGTATATAACGTTGTGTTGAAGTGTTTAGAATTTAAAATGATTGTCATAAGCAAGAAAGTACGTCCTAAGTTGCAATTTTATGGGTTTTTTAAGCATTTTTGACACTTTCGCACATAAAATAGCTCAAACTTGGTTTGTTTTGCACGAAACATGGCACACAACACTATTTGGTATATTTCATTGTGATGAAGTGGTTAGAATTGAAAATCATAGTCATATGCTAGAAATTACGTGTTAAGTTGATTTTTTATTGGTTTTTAAGGTTTTTTGGCACTATCGCATATAAAGTAGCTCAAACATGGTTTATTTTGCACGAAACTTGGCACACAACACTATTTGGTATATATTATTGTGTTGAAGTGTTAGAATTAAAAATCATAGTCATATGCTAGAAATTACGTGTGACGATGCGAATTTATGGGTTTTTAAGCTTTTTATGCACTTTCTTACATAAAGTAGCTCAAACATGGTTTATTTTGCACGAAACTTGGCACACAACACTATTTGGTATATATTATTGTGTTGAGGTGGTTAGACTTGAAAATCATATTCATATGAAAGAAATTACGGGCTAAGTTGCGATTTTATCGGTTTTTCAACATTTTTGACACTTTCACGCATAAAGTAGCTAAAACTTGGTTTGCTTTGCACGAAACTTGGCAAACAACCCTATTTGGTATATATTATTGTGTTGAAGTGGTTAGAATTGAAAATCATAGTCAGATGCTAAAAATTACGTGTTAAGTTGTGATTTTATTAGTTTTTACGCTTTTTTTGCACTTTCGCGCATAAAGTAGTTAAAACATGGTTTATTTTGCACGAAATTTGGCACACAACACTATTTGGTATATTTGTGTTAAAGTTGTTAGAATTGAAAATAATACGCTTATGCTAGAAATTACTTGCTAAGTTGCGATTTTATGGGTTTTTTAAGCATTTTTTGCATTTTCGCACAAAAAGTAGCCCAAACTTTGTTTGTCTTTTACGAAACTTGGCACATAACATTATTTGTTATATATTATTGTATTAAAGTGGTTAGAATTGAAATCATTGTCATAAACTAGAAAGTACGTCCTAAGTTGCGATTTTATGGGTTTTTAAGTATTTTTGGCACTCTCGCGCATAAAGTAGCTCAAACTTGGTCTATTTTGCATGAAACATGGCACACAATACTATTTGGTATATGTTATTGTGTTGAAGTTTTTAGAATTAGTCAGAAGCTAGAAATTACGTGTTAAGTTGTGATTTAATGGGTTTTAAAGCTCTTTTGGCTCTTTAGCGAATAAACTAGCTTAAACATGGCTTATTTTTCACGAAACATGGCAAACACTATTTGGTATATATTATTGTCTTAAAGTGGTTAGAATTGAAAATCATAGTCATAAGCTAGAAAATACGTCCTAAGTTACGATTTATGGGTTCTTAAACATTTTTGACACTTTCGCACAAAAAATAGCTCAAACTTGATTTGTTTTACACGAAACAACATAATACTATTTGGTATATATCATTATGTTGAACTGTTTAGATTTGCAAATCATAGCCATATGCTAGAAATTACGTGTTTAGTTGCGATTTTATGGGTTTTTTAAGCTTTTTTTTGCACTTTCGCGCATAAAGTAGCTCAAACATGGTTTATTTTGCACGAAACTTGGCACACAACACTATTTGGTATATATTATTGTGTTGATGTGGTTCGAATTCAAAATCATAGCCATATGAAAGAAATTACGTGCTAAGTTGCGATTTTATAGGTTTTTAAACATTTTCGGCACTTTCGCTCATAAAGTAGCTCAAACTTGGTTTGTTTTGCACGAAACTTGGCAAACAACCCTATTTGGTATATATAATTGTGTTAAAGTTGTTAGAATTGAAAATCATAGTCAAATGCTAGAAATTACGTGTTAAGTTTCGATTTTAAGGGTTTTTAAGCTTTTTTTGCACTTTCGCACATAAGGTAGCCGAAACTTGGTTTATTTTGCAAGAAACTTGGCACACAACACTATTTGGTATATAACGTTGTGTTGAAGTGTTTAGAATTTAAAATGATTGTCATAAGCAAGAAAGTACGTCCTAAGTTGCAAGTTTATGGGTTTTTAAGCATTTTTGACACTTTCGCACATAAAATAGCTCAAACTTGGTTTGTTTTGCACGAAACATGGCACACAACACTATTTGGTATATTTCATTGTGATGAAGTGGTTAGAATTGAAAATCATAGTCATATGCTAGAAATTACGTGTTAAGTTGATTTTTTATTGGTTTTTAAGGTTTTTTGGCACTATCGCATATAAAGTAGCTCAAACATGGTTTATTTTGCACGAAACTTGGCACACAACACTATTGGTATATATTATTGTGTTGAAGTGTTAGAATTAAAAATCATAGTCATATGCTAGAAATTACGTGTGACGATGCGAATTTATGGGTTTTTTAAGCTTTTTATGCACTTTTGCACATAAAGTAGCTCAAACATGGTTTATTTTGCACGAAACTTGGCACACAACACTAATTGGTATATATTATTGTGTTGAGGTGGTTAGAATTGAAAATCATATTCATATGAAAGAAATTACGTGCTAAGATGAGATTTTATCGGTTTTTCATCATTTTTGACACTTTCACGCATAAAGTAGCTAAAACTTGGTTTGCTTTGCACGAAACTTGGCAAACAACCCTATTTTGTATATATTATTGTGTTGAAGTGGTTAGAATTGAAAATCATAGTCAGATGCTAAAAATTACGTGTTAAGTTGTGATTTTATTAATTTTTACGCTTTTTTTGCACTTTCGCGCATTAAGTAGTTAAAACATGGTTTATTTTGCACGAAATTTGGCACACAACACTATTTTGTATATTTGTGTTGAAGTTATTAGAAATGAAAATAATACGCTTATGCTAGAAATTACTTGCAAGTTGCGATTTTATGTGTTTTTTAAGCATTTTTTTGCATTTTCGCACATAAAGTAGCTCAAACTTGGTTTGTCTTTTACGAAACTTGACACATAACATTATTTGTTATATATTATTGTATTAAAGTGGTTAGAATTGAAAATTATTGTCATAAAATAGAAAGTACGTCCCTAAGTTGCGATTTTATGGGTTTTTAAGTATTTTTGGCACTCTTGCGCATAAAGTAGCTCAAACTTGGTCTATTTTGCATGAAACATGGCACACAATACTATTTGGTATATGTTATTGTGTTGAAGTTTTAGAATTAGTCAGAAGCTAGAAATTACGTGTTAAGTTGTGATTTAATGGGTTTTAAAGCTCTTTTGGCTCTTAGCGAATAAACTAGCTTAAACATGGCTTATTTTTCACGAAACATGGCAAACACTATTTTGGTATATATTATTGTCTTAAAGTGGTTAGAATTGAAAATCATAGTCATAAGCTAGAAAATACGTCCTAAGTTACGATTTATGGGTTTTCTAAACATTTTTGACACTTTCGCACATAAAATAGCTCAAACTTGATTTGTTTTGCACGAAACATGGCACATAATACTATTTCGTATATATCATTATGTTGAACTGTTTAGATTTGCAAATCATAGCCATATGCTAGAAATTACGTGTTTAGTTGCGATTTTATGGGTTTTTAAGCTTTTTTTGCACCTTCGCGCATAAAGTAGCTCAAACATGGTTTATTTTGCACGAAACTTGGAACACAACACTATTTGGTATACTTGTGTTGAAGTGGTTAGAATTGAAAATCATAGACATATGCTAGAAATTAAATGCTAAGTTGCGATTTTATGGGTTTTGAAGCATTTTTTGCATTTTCGCGCATAAAGTAGGTTAAACTTTGTTTGTTTTGCACGAAACTTGGCACACAACACGATTAGGTATATATTATTGTGTTAAAGCGGTTAGAATTTAAATCATTGTCATAAGCTAGAAATTACGTCTTAAGTTGTGATTTTATGGGTTTTTAAGCATTTTTGGGCACTTTCGCGCATAAAGTAGCTCAAACTTGGTCTATTTTGCACGAAACATGGCACACAATACTATTTTGCTCTTTAGCGAATAAAATAGCTTAAAGTTGGTTTATTTTTCACGAAACATGTGAAACAACACTATTTGGTATATATTATTGTGTGAAAGTGGTTAGAATTGAAAATCATAGACATAAGCTAGAAAATACGCCCTAAGTTGCGATTTATGGGTTTTTAAACATTTTTGACACTTTCGCACATAAAATAGCTCAAACTTGGTTTGTTTTGCACGAAACATACACAATACTATTTGGTATATATCATTGTGTTGAAGTGGTTAGAATTCCAAATCATAGTCATATGCTAGAAATTACGTGTTACGTTGCAATTTTATGTGTTTTTAAACTTTTTTGGCACTTTCGCACATAAAAGTAGCTCAAACATGGTTTATTTTGCACGAAACTTGGCACACAACACTATTTTTTATATATTATTGTGTTGAAGTGGTTAGAATTGAAAATCATAGACATATGCTAGAAATTACGTGCTAAGATGCAATTTTATGGTTTTTAAGAATTTATTGCATTTTCGCGCATAAAGTAGCTCAAACTTGGTTTTTTTTTCCAAGAAACTTGGCACACAACACTATTTGGTGTATATTATTTTATTAAAGTGGTAATAATTTAAATTCATTGTCATAAGCTAGAAAATATGTCCTAAGTTGCGATTTTATGGGTTTTTAAACATTTTTAGCACTTTCTCGCGTAAAATAGCTCAAACTTGGTTTGTTTTACACGAAACATGGCACACAACACTATTTAGTATATATTATTGTGTTGAAGTGGTTAGAATTGAAAATCATAGTCATATGCTAGAAATTACGTGTAAAGTTGCGATTTTATGGGTTTTTAAGCTTTTTTGGCATTTTCGCGCATAACGTTGCTCAAACTTGGTTTGTTTTGCACGAAACTTGGCACACAACACTATTTGGTATTTATTATTGTGTTTAAGTGTTTACAAATGAAAATCATAGTCATAAGCTGGAAATTACGTCCTAAGTTGCGATTTTATGGGTATTTAAACATTTTTGTTACTTTCGCGTATAAAGTAGCTCAAACTTGGATTGTTTTCCTCGAAACTTGGCACACAACACTATTTGGTATATATTATTGTGTTGATGTGGTTAGAATTAAAAATCATAGTCATATGCTAGACATTACATGCTAAGTTGCGATTTTATCGGTTTTTAAACAATTTTGGCACTATCGCGTATAAAGTAGTTCAAACTTAGTGTGTTTCGCACGAAACTTGGCAAACAACCCTATGTGGTATATGTTATTGTGTTCAAGTGGTTAGAATTGAAAATCATAGTGATATGCAAGAAATTACGTGCTATGTTGCGATTTTATGGGTTTTTTTTAAGCATTTTTTGCATTTTCGCGCATAAAGTAGCTCAAACTTGGTTTGTTTGCACGAAACTTGGCACACAACACTATTTGGTATTATTCTGTTGAAGTGGTTAGAATTTAAAGTCATAGTCTTATGCTAGAAATTATGTGTTAAGTTGTGATTTTATTTGTTTTTAAGCTTTTTTTTGCACTTCGCGCATAAAGTATCTTAAACATGGTTTATTTTACACGAAACTTGGCACACAACACCATTTGGTATATCGTATTGTGTTGAAAATATTATAATTGAAAATCATACAGATATTCTAGAAATTACGTGTTTAAGTTGCGATTTTATGGGTTTTTAAGCATTTTTTGCATTTTCGCGCATAAAGTAGCTCAAACTTGGTTTGTTTGCACATAACTCTATTTCATATATATTATTGTGTTAAAGTGGTTAGAATTGAAAATCATAGTCAAATGCTAGAAATTATGTCCTAACTTGCGATTTTATGTGTTTTTAAGCATTTTTGGCACTTTCGCGCATAAAGTAGCTCAAACTTGGTCTATTTTGCATGAAACATGGCACACAATACTATTTGGTATATATTATTGTGTTGAAGTTGTTAGAATTAAAAATTATAGTCATAAGCTAGAAATTACGTGCTAAGCTGCAATTTAATGGGTTTTTAAGCTTTTTTGGCACTTTTACGGATAAAGTAGCTCAAACTTGGTTTATTTTTATGAAACTTGGCAAACAACACTATTTGGTATAAATTATTGTGTTGAAGTGGTTAGAATTGAAAATCATGATCATAAGCTAGAACTTACGTCTTAAGTTTGCGATTTTATGGATTTTATGGGTTGGCGCATAAAGTAGCTCAAACGTGGTTTGTTTTGCACGAAACTTTGCACTACACACTATTTGGTATATATTATTGTGTTGAAGCGGTTAGATTTGAAAATGATAGTCATATGCTAGAAATTACGTGTGAAGTTGCGAATTTACGGGTTCTTAAGCTTTTTAGGCACTTTCGCGCTTAAAGTAGCTCAAACATGGTTTATTTGGCACGAAACTTGGCACACAACACTATTTGGTATATATTATTATGTTGATGTGGTTCTAATTTAAAATCATAGCCATATGAAAGAAATTACGTGCTAAGTTGCGATTTTATAGGTTTTTAAACATTTTCGGCACTTTCGCTCATAAAGTAGCTCAAACTTGGTTTGTTTTGCACGAAACTTGGCAAACAACCCTATTTGGTATATATAATTGCGTTAAAGTTGTTAGAATTGAAAATCATAGTCAAATGCTAGAAATTACGTGTTAAGTTTTGATTTTAAAGGTTTTTAAGCTTTTTTTGCACTTTCGCACATAAGGTAGCCGAAACTTGGTTTATTTTGCAAGAAACTTGGCACACAACACTATTTGGTATATAACGTTGTGTTGAAGTGGTTAGAATTTTAAAATGATTGTCATAAGCAAGAAAGTACGTCCTAAATTGCGATTTTATGGGTTTTTAAGCATTTTTTACACTTTCGCGCATAAAATATTTCAAACTTGGTTTGTTTTGCACGAAACATGGCACACAACACTATTTGGTATATTTCATTGTAATGAAGTGGTTAAAATTGAAAATCATAGTCATATGCTAGAAATTACGTGTTAAGTTGCGATTTTATTGGTTTTTAAGGTTTTTTGGCACTATCGCATATAAAGTAGCTCAAACATGGTTTATTTTGCACGAAACTTGGCACACAACACTATTTGGTATATATTATTGTGTTGAAGTGTTAGAATTAAAAATCATAGTCATATGCTAGAAATTACGTGTGAAGATGCGAATTTATGGGTTTTTAAGCTTTTTATGCACTTTCTTACATAAAGTAGCTCAAACATGGTTTATTTTGCACGAAACTTGGCACACAACACTATTTGGTATATATTATTGTGTTGAGGTGGTTAGACTTGAAAATCATATTCATATGAAAGAAATTACGGGCTAAGTTGCGATTTTATCGGTTTTTCAACATTTTTGACACTTTCACGCATAAAGTAGCTAAAACTTGGTTTGCTTTGCACGAAACTTGGCAAACAACCCTATTTGGTATATATTATTGTGTTGAAGTGGTTAGAATTGAAAATCATAGTCAGATGCTAAAAATTACGTGTTAAGTTGTGATTTTATTAGTTTTTACGCTTTTTTTGCACTTTCGCGCATAAAGTAGTTAAAACATGGTTTATTTTGCACGATATTTGGCACACAACACTATTTGGTATATTTGTGTTAAAGTTGTTAGAATTGAAAATAATACGCTTATGCTAGAAATTACTTGCTAAGTTGCGATTTTATGGGTTTTTAAGCATTTTTTGCATTTTCGCACAAAAAGTAGCCCAAACTTTGTTTGTCTTTTACGAAACTTGGCACATAACATTATTTGTTATATATTATTGTATTAAAGTGGTTAGAATTGAAAATCATTGTCATAAACTAGAAAGTACGTCCTAAGTTGCGATTTTATGGGTTTTTTAAGTATTTTTGGCACTCTCGCGCATAAAGTAGCTCAAACTTGGTCTATTTTGCATGAAACATGGCACACAATACTATTTGGTATATGTTATTGTGTTGAAGTTTTTAGAATTAGTCAGAAGCTAGAAATTACGTGTTAAGTTGTGATTTAATGGGTTTTGAAGCTCTTTTGGCTCTTTAGCGAATAAACTAGCTTAAACATGGCTTATTTTTCACGAAACATGGCAAACACTATTTGGTATATATTATTGTCTTAAAGTGGTTAGAATTGAAAATCATAGTCATAAGCTAGAAAATACGTCCTAAGTTACGATTTATGGGTTCTTAAACATTTTTGACACTTTCGCACAAAAAATAGCTCAAACTTGATTTGTTTTACACGAAACAACATAATACTATTTGGTATATATCATTATGTTGAACTGTTTAGATTTGCAAATCATAGCCATATGCTAGAAATTACGTGTTTAGTTGCGATTTTATGGGTTTTTAAGCTTTTTTTTGCACTTTCGCGCATAAAGTAGCTCAAACATGGTTTATTTTGCACGAAACTTGGCACACAACACTATTTGGTACATATTATTGTGTTCATGTGGTTCGAATTTAAAATCATAGCCATATGAAAGAAATTACGTGCTAAGTTGCGATTTTATAGGTTTTTAAACATTTTCGGCACTTTCGCTCATAAAGTAGCTCAAACTTGGTTTGTTTTGCACGAAACTTGGCAAACAACCCTATTTGGTATATATAATTGTGTTAAAGTTGTTAGAATTGAAAATCATAGTCAAATGCTAGAAATTACGTGTTAAGTTTCGATTTTAAGGGTTTTTAAGCTTTTTTTGCACTTTCGCACATAAGGTAGCCGAAACTTGGTTTATTTTGCAAGAAACTTGGCACACAACACTATTTGGTATATAACGTTGTGTTGAAGTGTTTAGAATTTAAAATGATTGTCATAAGCAAGAAAGTACGTCCTAAGTTGCAATTTTATGGGTTTTTAAGCATTTTTGACACTTTCGCACATAAAATAGCTCAAACTTGGTTTGTTTTGCACGAAACATGGCACACAACACTATTTGGTATATTTCATTGTGATGAAGTGGTTAGAATTGAAAATCATAGTCATATGCTAGAAATTACGTGTTAAGTTGATTTTTTATTGGTTTTTAAGGTTTTTTGGCACTATCGCATATAAAGTAGCTCAAACATGGTTTATTTTGCACGAAACTTGGCACACAACACTTTTTGGTATATATTATTGTGTTGAAGTGTTAGAATTAAAAATCATAGTCATATGCTAGAAATTACGTGTGACGATGCGAATTTATGGGTTTTTAAGCTTTTTATGCACTTTTGCACATAAAGTAGCTCAAACATGGTTTATTTTGCACGAAACTTGGCACACAACACTATTTGGTATATATTATTGTGTTGAGGTGGTTAGAATTGAAAATCATATTCATATGAAAGAAATTACGTGCTAAGATGAGATTTTATCGGTTTTTCATCATTTTTGACACTTTCACGCATAAAGTAGCTAAAACTTGGTTTGCTTTGCACGAAACTTGGCAAACAACCCTATTTGGTATATATTATTGTGTTGAAGTGGTTAGAATTGAAAATCATAGTCAGATGCTAAAAATTACGTGTTAAGTTGTGATTTTATTAATTTTTACGCTTTTTTTTGCACTTTCGCGCATTAAGTAGTTAAAACATGGTTTATTTTGCACGAAATTTGGCACACAACACTATTTTGTATATTTGTGTTGAAGTTATTAGAATTGAAAATAATACGCTTATGCTAGAAATTACTTGCAAGTTGCGATTTTATGTGTTTTTAAGCATTTTTTGCATTTTCGCACATAAAGTAGCTCAAACTTGGTTTGTCTTTTACGAAACTTGACACATAACATTATTTGTTATATATTATTGTATTAAAGTGGTTAGAATTGAAACTTATTGTCATAAAATAGAAAGTACGTCCTAAGTTGCGATTTTATGGGTTTTTAAGTATTTTTGGCACTCTTGCGCATAAAGTAGCTCAAACTTGGTCTATTTTGCATGAAACATGGCACACAATACTATTTGGTATATGTTATTGTGTTGAAGTTTTTAGAATTAGTCAGAAGCTAGAAATTACGTGTTAAGTTGTGATTTAATGGGTTTTAAAGCTCTTTTGGCTCTTTAGCGAATAAACTAGCTTAAACATGGCTTATTTTTCACGAAACATGGCAAACACTATTTGGTATATATTATTGTCTTAAAGTGGTTAGAATTGAAAATCATAGTCATAAGCTAGAAAATACGTCCTAAGTTACGATTTATGGGTTTTCTAAACATTTTTGACACTTTCGCACATAAAATAGCTCAAACTTGATTTGTTTTGCACGAAACATGGCACATAATACTATTTCGTATATATCATTATGTTGAACTGTTTAGATTTGCAAATCATAGCCATATGCTAGAAATTACGTGTTTAGTTGCGATTTTATGGGTTTTTAAGCTTTTTTTGCACCTTCGCGCATAAAGTAGCTCAAACATGGTTTATTTTGCACGAAACTTGGAACACAACACTATTTGGTATACTTGTG
Organism: Amaranthus tricolor; assembly: GCF_026212465.1. Taxonomy (NCBI): domain Eukaryota; kingdom Viridiplantae; phylum Streptophyta; class Magnoliopsida; order Caryophyllales; family Amaranthaceae; genus Amaranthus; species Amaranthus tricolor. The sequence goes on along the minus strand of NC_080062.1, from coordinate 13,580,607 downwards.
TTGAAGTGGTTAGAATTGAAAATCATAGACATATGCTAGAAATTAAATGCTAAGTTGCGATTTTATGGGTTTTGAAGCATTTTTTGCATTTTCGCGCATAAAGTAGGTTAAACTTTGTTTGTTTTGCACGAAACTTGGCACACAACACGATTAGGTATATATTATTGTGTTAAAGCGGTTAGAATTTTAAATCATTGTCATAAGCTAGAAATTACGTCTTAAGTTGTGATTTTATGGGTTTTTAAGCATTTTTGGGCACTTTCGCGCATAAAGTAGCTCAAACTTGGTCTATTTTGCACGAAACATGGCACACAATACTATTTTGCTCTTTAGCGAATAAAATAGCTTAAAGTTGGTTTATTTTTCACGAAACATGTGAAACAACACTATTTGGTATATATTATTGTGTGAAAGTGGTTAGAATTGAAAATCATAGACATAAGCTAGAAAATACGCCCTAAGTTGCGATTTATGGGTTTTTAAACATTTTTGACACTTTCGCACATAAAATAGCTCAAACTTGGTTTGTTTTGCACGAAACATACACAATACTATTTGGTATATATCATTGTGTTGAAGTGGTTAGAATTCCAAATCATAGTCATATGCTAGAAATTACGTGTTACGTTGCAATTTTATGTGTTTTTAAACTTTTTTGGCACTTTCGCACATAAAGTAGCTCAAACATGGTTTATTTTGCACGAAACTTGGCACACAACACTATTTTTTATATATTATTGTGTTGAAGTGGTTAGAATTGAAAATCATAGACATATGCTAGAAATTACGTGCTAAGATGCAATTTTATGGTTTTTAAGAATTTATTGCATTTTCGCGCATAAAGTAGCTCAAACTTGGTTTTTTTTTTCCAAGAAACTTGGCACACAACACTATTTGGTGTATATTATTTTATTAAAGTGGTAATAATTTAAATTCATTGTCATAAGCTAGAAAATACGTCCTAAGTTGCGATTTTATGGGTTTTTAAACATTTTTAGCACTTTCTCGCGTAAAATAGCTCAAACTTGGTTTGTTTTACACGAAACATGGCACACAACACTATTTAGTATATATTATTGTGTTGAAGTGGTTAGAATTGAAAATCATAGTCATATGCTAGAAATTACGTGTAAAGTTGCGATTTTATGGGTTTTTAAGCTTTTTTGGCATTTTCGCGCATAACGTTGCTCAAACTTGGTTTGTTTTGCACGAAACTTGGCACACAACACTATTTGGTATTTATTATTGTGTTTAAGTGTTTACAAATGAAAATCATAGTCATAAGCTGGAAATTACGTCCTAAGTTGCGATTTTATGGGTATTTAAACATTTTTGTTACTTTCGCGTATAAAGTAGCTCAAACTTGGATTGTTTTCCTCGAAACTTGGCACACAACACTATTTGGTATATATTATTGTGTTGATGTGGTTAGAATTAAAAATCATAGTCATATGCTAGACATTACATGCTAAGTTGCGATTTTATCGGTTTTTAAACAATTTTGGCACTATCGCGTATAAAGTAGTTCAAACTTAGTGTGTTTCGCACGAAACTTGGCAAACAACCCTATGTGGTATATGTTATTGTGTTCAAGTGGTTAGAATTGAAAATCATAGTGATATGCAAGAAATTACGTGCTATGTTGCGATTTTATGGGTTTTTTTAAGCATTTTTTGCATTTTCGCGCATAAAGTAGCTCAAACTTGGTTTGTTTTGCACGAAACTTGGCACACAACACTATTTGGTATTATTCTGTTGAAGTGGTTAGAATTTAAAGTCATAGTCTTATGCTAGAAATTATGTGTTAAGTTGTGATTTTATTTGTTTTTAAGCTTTTTTTGCACTTCGCGCATAAAGTATCTTAAACATGGTTTATTTTACACGAAACTTGGCACACAACACCATTTGGTATATCGTATTGTGTTGAAAATATTATAATTGAAAATCATACAGATATTCTAGAAATTACGTGTTAAGTTGCGATTTTATGGGTTTTTAAGCATTTTTTGCATTTTCGCGCATAAAGTAGCTCAAACTTGGTTTGTTTGCACATAACTCTATTTCATATATATTATTGTGTTAAAGTGGTTAGAATTGAAAATCATAGTCAAATGCTAGAAATTATGTCCTAACTTGCGATTTTATGTGTTTTTAAGCATTTTTGGCACTTTCGCGCATAAAGTAGCTCAAACTTGGTCTATTTTGCATGAAACATGGCACACAATACTATTTGGTATATATTATTGTGTTGAAGTTGTTAGAATTAAAAATTATAGTCATAAGCTAGAAATTACGTGCTAAGCTGCAATTTAATGGGTTTTTAAGCTTTTTTGGCACTTTTACGGATAAAGTAGCTCAAACTTGGTTTATTTTTATGAAACTTGGCAAACAACACTATTTGGTATAAATTATTGTGTTGAAGTGGTTAGAATTGAAAATCATGATCATAAGCTAGAACTTACGTCTTAAGTTGCGATTTTATGGATTTTATGGGTTGGCGCATAAAGTAGCTCAAACGTGGTTTGTTTTGCACGAAACTTTGCACACCACACTATTTGGTATATATTATTGTGTTGAAGCGGTTAGATTTGAAAATGATAGTCATATGCTAGAAATTACGTGTGAAGTTGCGAATTTACGGGTTCTTAAGCTTTTTAGGCACTTTCGCGCTTAGAGTAGCTCAAACATGGTTTATTTGGCACGAAACTTGGCACACAACACTATTTGGTATATATTATTATGTTGATGTGGTTCTAATTTAAAATCATAGCCATATGAAAGAAATTACGTGCTAAGTTGCGATTTTATAGGTTTTTAAACATTTTCGGCACTTTCGCTCATAAAGTAGCTCAAACTTGGTTTGTTTTGCACGAAACTTGGCAAACAACCCTATTTGGTATATATAATTGCGTTAAAGTTGTTAGAATTGAAAATCATAGTCAAATTCTAGAAATTACGTGTTAAGTTTTGATTTTAAAGGTTTTTAAGCTTTTTTTGCACTTTCGCACATAAGGTAACCGAAACTTGGTTTATTTTGCAAGAAACTTGGCACACAACACTATTTGGTATATAACGTTGTGTTGAAGTGGTTAGAATTTAAAATGATTGTCATAAGCAAGAAAGTACGTCCTAAATTGCGATTTTATGGGTTTTTAAGCATTTTTTACACTTTCGCGCATAAAATATTTCAAACTTGGTTTGTTTTGCACGAAACATGGCACACAACACTATTTGGTATATTTCATTGTAATGAAGTGGTTAAAATTGAAAATCATAGTCATATGCTAGAAATTACGTGTTAAGTTGCGATTTTATTGGTTTTTAAGGTTTTTTGGCACTATCGCATATAAAGTAGCTCAAACATGGTTTATTTTGCACGAAACTTGGCACACAACACTATTTGGTATATATTATTGTGTTGAAGTGTTAGAATTAAAAATCATAGTCATATGCTAGAAATTACGTGTGAAGATGCGAATTTATGGGTTTTTAAGCTTTTTATGCACTTTCTTACATAAAGTAGCTCAAACATGGTTTATTTTGCACGAAACTTGGCACACAACACTATTTGGTATATATTATTGTGTTGAGGTGGTTAGACTTGAAAATCATATTCATATGAAAGAAATTACGGGCTAAGTTGCGATTTTATCGGTTTTTCAACATTTTTGACACTTTCACGCATAAAGTAGCTAAAACTTGGTTTGCTTTGCACGAAACTTGGCAAACAACCCTATTTGGTATATATTATTGTGTTGAAGTGGTTAGAATTGAAAATCATAGTCAGATGCTAAAAATTACGTGTTAAGTTGTGATTTTATTAGTTTTTACGCTTTTTTTTGCACTTTCGCGCATAAAGTAGTTTAAACATGGTTTATTTTTCACGAAATTTGGCACACAACACTATTTGGTATATTTGTGTTAAAGTTGTTAGAATTGAAAATAATACGCTTATGCTAGAAATTACTTGCTAAGTTGCGATTTTATGGGTTTTTAAGCATTTTTTGCATTTCGCACAAAAAGTAGCCCAAACTTTGTTTGTCTTTTACGAAACTTGGCACATAACATTATTTGTTATATATTATTGTATTAAAGTGGTTAGAATTGAAAATCATTGTCATAAACTAGAAAGTACGTCCTAAGTTGCGATTTTATGGGTTTTTAAGTATTTTTGGCACTCTCGCGCATAAAGTAGCTCAAACTTGGTCTATTTTGCATGAAAAATGGCACACAATACTATTTGGTATATGTTATTGTGTTGAAGTTTTTAGAATTAGTCAGAAGCTAGAAATTACGTGTTAAGTTGTGATTTAATGGGTTTTAAAGCTCTTTTGGCTCTTTAGCGAATAAACTAGCTTAAACATGGCTTATTTTTCACGAAACATGGCAAACACTATTTGGTATATATTATTGTCTTAAAGTGGTTAGAATTGAAAATCATAGTCATAAGCTAGAAAATACGTCCTAAGTTACGATTTATGGGTTCTTAAACATTTTTGACACTTTCGCACAAAAAATAGCTCAAACTTGATTTGTTTTACACGAAACAACATAATACTATTTGGTATATATCATTATGTTGAACTGTTTAGATTTGCAAATCATAGCCATATGCTAGAAATTACGTGTTTAGTTGCGATTTTATGGGTTTTTAAGCTTTTTTTTGCACTTTCGCGCATAAAGTAGCTCAAACATGGTTTATTTTGCACGAAACTTGGCACACAACACTATTTGGTATATATTATTGTGTTGATGTGGTTCGAATTTAAAATCATAGCCATATGAAAGAAATTACGTGCTAAGTTGCGATTTTATAGGTTTTTAAACATTTTCGGCACTTTCGCTCATAAAGTAGCTCAAACTTGGTTTGTTTTGCACGAAACTTGGCAAACAACCCTATTTGGTATATATAATTGCGTTAAAGTTGTTAGAATTGAAAATCATAGTCAAATGCTAGAAATTACGTGTTAAGTTTCGATTTTAAGGGTTTTTAAGCTTTTTTTGCACTTTCGCACATAAGGTAGCCGAAACTTGGTTTATTTTGCAAGAAACTTGGCACACAACACTATTTGGTATATAACGTTGTGTTGAAGTGTTTAGAATTTAAAATGATTGTCATAAGCAAGAAAGTACGTCCTAAGTTGCAATTTTATGGGTTTTTAAGCATTTTTGACACTTTCGCACATAAAATAGCTCAAACTTGGTTTGTTTTGCACGAAACATGGCACACAACACTATTTGGTATATTTCATTGTGATGAAGTGGTTAGAATTGAAAATCATAGTCATATGCTAGAAATTACGTGTTAAGTTGATTTTTTATTGGTTTTTAAGGTTTTTTGGCACTATCGCATATAAAGTAGCTCAAACATGGTTTATTTTGCACGAAACTTGGCACACAACACTATTTGGTATATATTATTGTGTTGAAGTGTTAGAATTAAAAATCATAGTCATATACTAGAAATTACGTGTGACGATGCGAATTTATGGGTTTTTAAGCTTTTTATGCACTTTTGCACATAAAGTAGCTCAAACATGGTTTATTTTGCACGAAACTTGGCACACAACACTATTTGGTATATATTATTGTGTTGAGGTGGTTAGAATTGAAAATCATATTCATATGAAAGAAATTACGTGCTAAGATGAGATTTTATCGGTTTTTCATCATTTTTGACACTTTCACGCATAAAGTAGCTAAAACTTGGTTTGCTTTGCACGAAACTTGGCAAACAACCCTATTTGGTATATATTATTGTGTTGAAGTGGTTAGAATTGAAAATCATAGTCAGATGCTAAAAATTACGTGTTAAGTTGTGATTTTATTAATTTTTACGCTTTTTTTTGCACTTTCGCGCATTAAGTAGTTAAAACATGGTTTATTTTGCACGAAATTTGGCACACAACACTATTTTGTATATTTGTGTTGAAGTTATTAGAATTGAAAATAATACGCTTATGCTAGAAATTACTTGCAAGTTGCGATTTTATGTGTTTTTAAGCATTTTTTGCATTTTCGCACATAAAGTAGCTCAAACTTGGTTTGTCTTTTACGAAACTTGACACATAACATTATTTGTTATATATTATTGTATTAAAGTGGTTAGAATTGAAACTTATTGTCATAAAATAGAAAGTACGTCCTAAGTTGCGATTTTATGGGTTTTTAAGTATTTTTGGCACTCTTGCGCATAAAGTAGCTCAAACTTGGTCTATTTTGCATGAAACATGGCACACAATACTATTTGGTATATGTTATTGTGTTGAAATTTTTAGAATTAGTCAGAAGCTAGAAATTACGTGTTAAGTTGTGATTTAATGGGTTTTAAAGCTCTTTTGGCTCTTTAGCGAATAAACTAGCTTAAACATGGCTTATTTTTCACGAAACATGGCAAACACTATTTGGTATATATTATTGTCTTAAAGTGGTTAGAATTGAAAATCATAGTCATAAGCTAGAAAATACGTCCTAAGTTACGATTTATGGGTTTTCTAAACATTTTTGACACTTTCGCACATAAAATAGCTCAAACTTGATTTGTTTTGCACGAAACATGGCACATAATACTATTTCGTAAATATCATTATGTTGAACTGTTTAGATTTGCAAATCATAGCCATATGCTAGAAATTACGTGTTTAGTTGCGATTTTATGGGTTTTTAAGCTTTTTTTGCACCTTCGCGCATAAAGTAGCTCAAACATGGTTTATTTTGCACGAAACTTGGAACACAACACTATTTGGTATACTTGTGTTGAAGTGGTTATAATTGAAAATCATAGACATATGCTAGAAATTAAATGCTAAGTTGCGATTTTATGGGTTTTGAAGCATTTTTTGCATTTTCGCGCATAAAGTAGGTTAAACTTTGTTTGTTTTGCACGGAACTTGGCACACAACACAATTAGGTATATATTATTGTGTTAAAGCGGTTAGAATTTTAAATCATTGTCATAAGCTAGAAATTACGTCTTAAGTTGTGATTTTATGGGTTTTTAAGCATTTTTGGGCACTTTCGCGCATAAAGTAGCTCAAACTTGGTCTATTTTGCACGAAACATGGCACACAATACTATTTTGCTCTTTAGCGAATAAAATAGCTTAAAGTTGGTTTATTTTTCACGAAACATGTGAAACAACACTATTTGGTATATATTATTGTGTGAAAGTGGTTAGAATTGAAAATCATAGACATAAGCTAGAAAATACGCCCTAAGTTGCGATTTATGGGTTTTTAAACATTTTTGACACTTTCGCACATAAAATAGCTCAAACTTGGTTTGTTTTGCACGAAACATACACAATACTATTTGGTATATATCATTGTGTTGAAGTGGTTAGAATTCCAAATCATAGTCATATGCTAGAAATTACGTGTTACGTTGCAATTTTATGTGTTTTTAAACTTTTTTGGCACTTTCGCACATAAAGTAGCTCAAACATGGTTTATTTTGCACGAAACTTGGCACACAACACTATTTTTTATATATTATTGTGTTGAAGTGGTTAGAATTGAAAATCATAGACATATGCTAGAAATTACGTGCTAAGATGCAATTTTATGGTTTTTAAGAATTTATTGCATTTTCGCGCATAAAGTAGCTCAAACTTGGTTTTTTTTTTGCAAGAAACTTGGCACACAACACTATTTGGTATATATTATTGTGTTCAAGTGGTTAGAAATGAAAATCCTAGTCAAATGCGAGAAATTACGTGTTAAGTTGCGATTTTATGGGTTTTTAAGCTTTTTTGGCACTTTCCCGCATAAAGTAACTCAAACTTGGTTTATTTTGCACGAAAATTGGCACACAACACTATTTGGTATATAATATTGTGTTGAAGTGGTTAGAATTTAAAATCATTGTCATAAGCGAGAAATTATGTCCTAACTTGCGATTTTATATGTTTTTAAGCATTTGTGGTACTTTCGCGCATAAAGTAGCTTAAACTTGTTCTATTTTGCACGAAACATGGCACACAATACCATTTGGTATCTATTATTGTGTTGAAGTTGTTAGAATTAAAATCATAGTCTTAAGCTAGAAACTACGTGTTAAGTTGCGATTTAATGGGTTTTTAAGCTTTTTTGGCACTTTAGGGGATAAAGTAGCTCAAACTTGGTTTATTTTTCACGAAACTTAGCAAACAACACTATTTGGTATATATTATTGTGTTGAAGTGGTTAGAATTGAAAATCATAGTCATATGCTAGAAATTACGTGTTAAGTTGCAAATTTATGGGTTTTAAAGCTTTTTTGGCACTTTCGCGCATAAAGTAGCTCAAACATGGTTTATTTTGCACGAAACTTGGCACACAAAACTATTTTGTATATACTATTGTGTTGAAGTGGTTAGAATTTAAAATTATAGACATATGCTAGAATTTACGTGCTAAGTTATGATTTTTTGGGTTTTTATGCATTTTTTGCATTTTCGCGTATAATGTTGCTCAAACTTTGTTTGTTTTGCATGAAACTTGGCACACAACACTATTTGGTATTTATTATTGTGTTCAAATGGTTAGAATTGAAAATCTTAGTCAAATGCTAGAAATTAAGTGTTAAGTTGCAATTTTATGGGTTTTTATGCTTTTTGGGAACATTCGCGCATAAAGTAGCCCAAACTTGGTTTATTTTTCACGAAACATGGCAAACAATACTATTTGGTATATATTATTGTGTTGAAGTGGTTAGAAATTAAAATCATTGTCGTAAGCTAGAAATTACGTCCTAAGTTGCGATTTTATGGGTTTTTAAACATTTTTGTCATTTTCGCGTATAAAGTAGCTAAAAATTGGTTTGTTTTGCACGAAACTTGGCAAACGACCCTATTTGGTATATATTATTATGTTGATGTTGTTAGAATTTAAAATCATAGTCATATGCTAGAAATTACGTGTTAAGTTGCGATTTTATTGGTTTTTAAGCTTTTTTTGCACTTTCGCGCATAAAGTAGCTCAAACATTGTTTATTTTACACAAAACTTGGCACACAACACTATTTGGTATATATTATAGTGTTGATGTGATTAGAATTAAAATCATAACATACGCTAGAAATTACGTACGAAGTTGCGATTTTATGAGTTTTAAGCATTTTTTGCATTTTCGCGCAGAAAGCAGCTCAAACTTGGTTTATTTTGCACGAAACTCTGCAAACAACACTATTTGGTATGTATTATTGTGTTAAAGTGGTTAAAATTTAAAATCATAGTCAATTGCTAGAAATTACATGTTAAGTTGCGATTTTATGGGTTTTTAGCTTTTTGGCACTTTAAAGTAAATCAAACTTGGTTTATTTTGCACGAAATTTGGCACACAAAACTATTTGGTATATAATATTGTGTTCAAGGGGTTAGAATTGAAAATCCTTGTCATATTCAAGAAATTACGTCCTAACTTGCGATTTTATGTATTTTTAAGGATTTTTGGCCCTTTCGCGCATAAAGTATTTTGTATACATGGCACACAAAACTATTCAAACTTGGTCTATTTTGCACGAAACATGGCACACAATACCATTTTGTATACATTATTGTGTTGAAGTTGTTAGAATTAAAAATCATAGTCATAAGTTAGAAATTACGTGTTAAGTTGCAATTTATTGGGTTTTTAAGCTTTTTTGGCACTTTAGCGGATAAAGTAGCTAAAAATTGGTTTATTTTTCACGAAACATTGCAAACAACAGTATTTGGTATATATTATTGTGTTGAAGTGGTTAGAATTTAAAATTATATTCATAAGCTTGAAATTACGTCCTAAGTTGCGATTTTATGGGTTTTAAAACATTTTTGACACTTTCGCGCATAAAATAGGTCAAACTTGGTTTATTTTGAACGAAACTAGGCACACAATACTATTTGGTATATATTATTGTCATAAGCTAGAACTTACTTCCTAAGTTGTGATTTCATGGGTTTTTAATCTCAAACTAGGCGCACAAAATAGCTCAAACTTGGATTGTTTTGCACGAAACTTGTCACACAACACTATTTGATATATATTATTGTGTTGAAGTGGTTAGATTTGAAATTCATAGTCATATGCTAGAAATTACGTTTGAATTTGCGAATTTGCGAAACTTGGCACATACCACTATTTGGTATATATTATTGTGTTGATGTGGTTAGTATTTAAAATCATTGTCATATGAAAGAAATTACGTGCTAAGTTTCGATTTTATTGGTTTTTAAACATTTTTTGGCACTTTCGCGCATAAAGTAGCTCAAACTTGGTTTGTTTTGAACGTAACTTGGCAAACAACTCTATTTGCTATATATTATTGTGTTGATGTGGTTAGAATTGAAAATCTTAGTCATATGCTAGAAGTTACGTTTTAAGTTGTGAATTTATTGGTTTTTAAGCTTTTTTTGCACTTTCGCGCATAAAGTAGCTCAAACATAGATTATTTTACACGAAACTTAGCACACAATACTATTTGGTATATATTATTGTGTTGAAGTGATAAAAATTTAATATCATACACATATGCTAGAAATTACGTGCTAAATTGCGATTTTATAAGTTTTTAAGCATTTTTGGCACTTTCGCGCATAAAGTAGCTCAAACTTGGTTTGTTTTGCACGACACTTGGCACACAACACTATTTGGTAATATTATTGTGTTAAAGAGGATAAAATTGAAAATCATAGTCAAATGCTAGAAATTACGTGTTAAGTAGCTGAAACTTTGTTTATTTTGCACGAAACATGGCACACAACACTATTTGGTATATAATATTGTGTTTAAATGGTTAGAATTGATAATAATTGTCATAAGCTAGAAATTACGTCCTATGTTGCGATTTTATTGGTTTTTAAGCATTATTGGCATTTTCGCGCATAAAGTAGCTCAAACTTGGTCTATTTTGCACCAAGCATGGCACACAATACTATTTGGTATATATTATTGTGTTGAAGTTTTTAGAATTAAAAATCATAGTCATAAGCTAGAAATTACGTGCTAAGTTGCGATTTAATGGGTTTTGTGGCACTTTAGCGTAGAAAGTAGCTCAAACTGTGTTTATTTTTCACGAAACTTGGCAAACAACACTATTTGGTATATATTATTTTGTTGAAGTGGTAAGAATTGAACATCATAGTCATAACCTGGAAAATACGTCCTAAGTTGCGATTTTATGGGTTTTTAAACATTTTTGACACTTTCGCGCATAAAATATCTCAAAATTGGTTTGTTTTGCACGAATCATGGCACACAACACTAGTTGGTATTTATCATTCTGTTGAAGTGTTTAGAATTGAAAATCATAGTCATATGTTAGAAATTACGTGTTAAGTTTCGATTTTGTGCGTTTTTAAGCTTTTTTGGCATTTGTGCGCATTAAGTAGCTCAAACATGGTTTATTTTGCACGAAACATGGCACACAAAACTATTTCGTATATATTATTTTGTTCAAGTGGGTAGAATTGAAATTCATATACATACGTTTGAAATTAAATGCTAAGTTGCGATTTTTTGGGTTTTTAAGCATTTTTTGCATTTTCGCGAATAAAGTTGCTCAAACTTGGTTTGTTTTGCACGAAACTTGGCTCACAACACTATTTGGTATATATTATTGTGTTGAAGTGGTTAGAAATGAAAATTATAGTCATAAGCTAGAAATTACGTCCTAAGTTGCGAATTTGTGGGTATTTAAACATTTTTGTCACTTGCGCGTATAAAGTAGCTTAATCTTGGATTGTTTTGCACGAAACTTGGCACACAAGACTATTTGTTATATATTATTGTGTTGATGTGGTGAGAATTGAAAATTATAGTCATATGCTAGATATTAAATGCTAAGTTGCGATTTTATCGGTTTTTAAACAATTTTGGCACTTTCGCGTACAAAGTAGCTCAAACTTGGTGTGTTTTGCACGAAACTGGGCAAACAACCCTATTTTGTATATATTATTGTGTGCAAGTGGTTAGAATTGAAAATCATAGTCATATGCTAGAAATTACGTGCTATGTTGCAATTTTATGCATTTTTTTAGCATTTATTGCATTTTCGCGCATAAAGTAGCTAAAACTTGGTTTGTTTTGCATGAAACTTGGCACACAACAATATTTGGTATATATTATTGTGTTGAAGTGGTTAGAATTTAAAATCATAGTCATATGATAGAACTTATGTGTTAAGTTGTGATTTTATTGGTTTTTAAGCTTTTTTTGCACTTCGCACACGAAGTAGCTCAAACATAGTTTATTTTGCATGAAACTTGGCACACAACACTATTTGATATATATTATTGTGTTGAAGTGATTAGAATTGAAAATCTTACACATATGCTAGAGATTATGTGTTAAGTTGAGATTTTATGGGTTTTTTAGCATTTTTTGCATTTTCGCGCATAAAGTAGCTCAAACTTGGTTTGTTTTGCACGAAACTTGGCACATAATACTATTTGGTATATATTATTGTGTTAAAGTGGTTAGAATATAAAATCATTGTCAAATGCAAGAAATTACGTGTTAATTTGCGATTTTAAGGGTTTTTAAGCTTTTTTTGCACTTTCGCGAATAAAGTAGCTCAAACATAGTTTATTTTACACGAAACTTGGCACACAATACTATTTGTTGAAGTGATAAAAATTTAATATCATACACATATGCTAGAAATTACGTGCTAAATTGCGATTTTATAAGTTTTTAAGCATTTTTGGCACTTTCGCGCATAAAGTAGCTCAAACTTGGTTTGTTTTGCACGAAACTTGGCACACAACACTATTTGGTAATATTATTGTGTTAAAGAGGATAAAATTGAAAATCATAGTCAAATGCTAGAAATTACGTGTTAAGTAGCTGAAACTTTGTTTATTTTGCACCAAACATGGCACACAACACTATTTGGTATATAATATTGGGTTTAAATGGTTAGAATTGATAATAATTGTCATAAGCTAGAAATTACGTCCTACGTTGCGATTTTATTGGTTTTTAAGCATTATTGGCATTTTCGCGCTTAAAGTAGCTCAAACTTGGTCTATTTTGCACCAAGCATGGCACACAATACTATTTGGTATATATTATTGTGTTGAAGTTTTTAGAATTAAAAATCATAGTCATAAGCTAGAAATTACGTGCTAAGTTGCGATTTAATGGGTTTTTTTGGCACTTTAGCGTAGAAAGTAGCTCAAACTGTGTTTATTTTTTCACGAAACTTGGCAAACTACACTATTTGGTATATATTATTTTGTTGAAGTGGTAAGAATCGAACATCATAGTCATAAGCTGGAAAATACGTCCTAAGTTGCGATTTTATGGGTTTTTAAACATTTTTGACACTTTCGCGCATAAAATAGCTCAAACTTGGTTTGTTTTTCACGAATCATGGCACACAACACTAATTGGTAGTTATCATTCTGTTGAAGTGTTTAGAATTGAAAATCATAGTCATATGTTAGAAATTACGTGTTAAGTTTCGATTTTGTGCGTTTTTAAGCTTTTTTGGCATTTGTGCGCATTAAGTAGCTCAAACATGGTTTATTTTGCACGAAACATGGCACACAAAACTATTTCGTATATATTATTTTGTTCAAGTGGGTAGAATTGAACATCATAGACATACGTTTGAAATTAAATGCTAAGTTGCGAATTTTTGGTTTTTTAAGCATTTTTTGCATTTTCGCGAATAAAGTTGCTCAAACTTGGTTTGTTTTGCACGAAACATGGCTCACAACACTATTTGGTATATATTATTGTGTTGAAGTGGTTAGAAATGAAAATTATAGTCATAAGCTAGAAATTACGTCCTAAGTTGCGAATTTGTGGGTATTTAAACATTTTTGTCACTTGCGCGTATAAAGTAGCTCAATCTTGGATTGTTTTGCACGAAACTTTGCACACAACACTATTTGTTATATATTATTGTGTGGATGTGGTGAGAATTGAAAATTATAGTCATATGCTAGATATTAAATGCTATGTTGCGATTTTATCGGTTTTTAAACAATTTTGGCACTTTCGCGTACAAAGTAGCTCAAACTTGGTGTGTTTTGCACGAAACTGGGCAAACAACCCTATTTTGTATATATTATTGTGTGCAAGTGGTTAGAATTGAAAATCATAGTCATATGCTAGAAATTACGTGCTATGTTGCAATTTTATGGATTTTTTTAGCATTTTTTGCATTTTCGCGCATAAAGTAGCTAAAACTTGGTTTGTTTTGCATGAAACTTGGCACACAACAATATTTGGTATATATTATTGTGTTGAAGTGGTTAGAATTTAAAATCATAGTCATATGATAGAACTTATGTGTTAAGTTGTGATTTTATTGGTTTTTAAGCTTTTTTTGCACTTCGCACACGAAGTAGCTCAAACATAGTTTATTTTGCATGAAACTTGGCACACAACACTATTTGATATATATTATTGTGTTGAAGTGATTAGAATTGAAAATCTTACACATATGCTAGAGATTATGTGTTAAGTTGAGATTTTATGGGTTTTTTAGCATTTTTTGCATTTTCGCGCATAAAGTAGCTCAAACTTGGTTTGTTTTGCACGAAACTTGGCACATAACACTATTCGGTATATATTATTGTGTTAAAGTGGTTAGAATTGAAAATCATTGTCAAATGCTAGAAATTACGTGTTAATTTGCGATTTTATGGGTTTTTAAGCTTTTTTTGCACTTTCGCGCATAAAGTAGCTCAAACATAGTTTATTTTACACGAAACTTGGCACACAACACTATTTGGTAATATTATTGTGTTAAAGAGGATAAAATTGAAAATCATAGTCAAATGCTAGAAATTACGTGTTAAGTAGCTGAAACTTTGTTTATTTTGCACGAAACATGGCACACAACACTATTTGGTATATAATATTGGGTTTAAATGGTTAGAATTGATAATAATTGTCATAAGCTAGAAATTACGTCCTACGTTGCGATTTTATTGGTTTTTAAGCATTATTGGCATTTTCGCGCTTAAAGTAGCTCAAACTTGGTCTATTTTGCACCAAGCATGGCACACAATACTATTTGGTATATATTATTGTGTTGAAGTTTTTAGAATTAAAAATCATAGTCATAAGCTAGAAATTACGTGCTAAGTTGCGATTTAATGGGTTTTTTGGCACTTTAGCGTAGAAAGTAGCTCAAACTGTGTTTATTTTTTCACGAAACTTGGCAAACTACACTATTTGGTATATATTATTTTGTTGAAGTGGTAAGAATCGAACATCATAGTCATAAGCTGGAAAATACGTCCTAAGTTGCGATTTTATGGGTTTTTAAACATTTTTGACACTTTCGCGCATAAAATAGCTCAAACTTGGTTTGTTTTTCACGAATCATGGCACACAACACTAATTGGTAGTTATCATTCTGTTGAAGTGTTTAGAATTGAAAATCATAGTCATATGTTAGAAATTACGTGTTAAGTTTCGATTTTGTGCGTTTTTAAGCTTTTTTGGCATTTGTGCGCATTAAGTAGCTCAAACATGGTTTATTTTGCACGAAACATGGCACACAAAACTATTTCGTATATATTATTTTGTTCAAGTGGGTAGAATTGAACATCATAGACATACGTTTGAAATTAAATGCTAAGTTGCGAATTTTTGGTTTTTTAAGCATTTTTTGCATTTTCGCGAATAAAGTTGCTCAAACTTGGTTTGTTTTGCACGAAACATGGCTCACAACACTATTTGGTATATATTATTGTGTTGAAGTGGTTAGAAATGAAAATTATAGTCATAAGCTAGAAATTACGTCCTAAGTTGCGAATTTGTGGGTATTTAAACATTTTTGTCACTTGCGCGTATAAAGTAGCTCAATCTTGGATTGTTTTGCACGAAACTTTGCACACAACACTATTTGTTATATATTATTGTGTGGATGTGGTGAGAATTGAAAATTATAGTCATATGCTAGATATTAAATGCTATGTTGCGATTTTATCGGTTTTTAAACAATTTTGGCACTTTCGCGTACAAAGTAGCTCAAACTTGGTGTGTTTTGCACGAAACTGGGCAAACAACCCTATTTTGTATATATTATTGTGTGCAAGTGGTTAGAATTGAAAATCATAGTCATATGCTAGAAATTACGTGCTATGTTGCAATTTTATGGATTTTTTTAGCATTTTTTGCATTTTCGCGCATAAAGTAGCTAAAACTTGGTTTGTTTTGCATGAAACTTGGCACACAACAATATTTGGTATATATTATTGTGTTGAAGTGGTTAGAATTTAAAATCATAGTCATATGATAGAACTTATGTGTTAAGTTGTGATTTTATTGGTTTTTAAGCTTTTTTTGCACTTCGCACACGAAGTAGCTCAAACATAGTTTATTTTGCATGAAACTTGGCACACAACACTATTTGATATATATTATTGTGTTGAAGTGATTAGAATTGAAAATCTTACACATATGCTAGAGATTATGTGTTAAGTTGAGATTTTATGGGTTTTTTAGCATTTTTTGCATTTTCGCGCATAAAGTAGCTCAAACTTGGTTTGTTTTGCACGAAACTTGGCACATAACACTATTCGGTATATATTATTGTGTTAAAGTGGTTAGAATTGAAAATCATTGTCAAATGCTAGAAATTACGTGTTAATTTGCGATTTTATGGGTTTTTAAGCTTTTTTTGCACTTTCGCGCATAAAGTAGCTCAAACATAGTTTATTTTACACGAAACTTGGCACACAACACTATTTGGTAATATTATTGTGTTAAAGAGGATAAAATTGAAAATCATAGTCAAATGCTAGAAATTACGTGTTAAGTAGTTGAAACTTTGTTTATTTTGCACGAAACATGGCACACAACACTATTTGGTATATAATATTGGGTTTAAATGGTTAGAATTGATAATAATTGTCATAAGCTAGAAATTACGTCCTACGTTGCGATTTTATTGGTTTTTAAGCATTATTGGCATTTTCGCGCATAAAGTAGCTCAAACTTGGTCTATTTTGCACCAAGCATGGCACACAATACTATTTGGTATATATTATTGTGTTGAAGTTTTTAGAATTAAAAATCATAGTCATAAGCTAGAAATTACGTGCTAAGTTGCGATTTAATGGGTTTTTTGGCACTTTAGCGTAGAAAGTAGCTCAAACTGTGTTTATTTTTTCACGAAACTTGGCAAACTACACTATTTGGTATATATTATTTTGTTGAAGTGGTAAGAATCGAACATCATAGTCATAAGCTGGAAAATACGTCCTAAGTTGCGATTTTATGGGTTTTTAAACATTTTTGACACTTTCGCGCATAAAATAGCTCAAACTTGGTTTGTTTTTCACGAATCATGGCACACAACACTAATTGGTAGTTATCATTCTGTTGAAGTGTTTAGAATTGAAAATCATAGTCATATGTTAGAAATTACGTGTTAAGTTTCGATTTTGTGCGTTTTTAAGCTTTTTTGGCATTTGTGCGCATTAAGTAGCTCAAACATGGTTTATTTTGCACGAAACATGGCACACAAAACTATTTCGTATATATTATTTTGTTCAAGTGGGTAGAATTGAACATCATAGACATACGTTTGAAATTAAATGCTAAGTTGCGAATTTTTGGTTTTTTAAGCATTTTTTGCATTTTCGCGAATAAAGTTGCTCAAACTTGGTTTGTTTTGCACGAAACATGGCTCACAACACTATTTGGTATATATTATTGTGTTGAAGTGGTTAGAAATGAAAATTATAGTCATAAGCTAGAAATTACGTCCTAAGTTGCGAATTTGTGGGTATTTAAACATTTTTGTCACTTGCGCGTATAAAGTAGCTCAATCTTGGATTGTTTTGCACGAAACTTTGCACACAACACTATTTGTTATATATTATTGTGTGGATGTGGTGAGAATTGAAAATTATAGTCATATGCTAGATATTAAATGCTATGTTGCGATTTTATCGGTTTTTAAACAATTTTGGCACTTTCGCGTACAAAGTAGCTCAAACTTGGTGTGTTTTGCACGAAACTGGGCAAACAACCCTATTTTGTATATATTATTGTGTGCAAGTGGTTAGAATTGAAAATCATAGTCATATGCTAGAAATTACGTGCTATGTTGCAATTTTATGGATTTTTTTAGCATTTTTTGCATTTTCGCGCATAAAGTAGCTAAAACTTGGTTTGTTTTGCATGAAACTTGGCACACAACAATATTTGGTATATATTATTGTGTTGAAGTGGTTAGAATTTAAAATCATAGTCATATGATAGAACTTATGTGTTAAGTTGTGATTTTATTGGTTTTTAAGCTTTTTTTGCACTTCGCACACGAAGTAGCTCAAACATAGTTTATTTTGCATGAAACTTGGCACACAACACTATTTGATATATATTATTGTGTTGAAGTGATTAGAATTGAAAATCTTACACATATGCTAGAGATTATGTGTTAAGTTGAGATTTTATGGGTTTTTTAGCATTTTTTGCATTTTCGCGCATAAAGTAGCTCAAACTTGGTTTGTTTTGCACGAAACTTGGCACATAACACTATTCGGTATATATTATTGTGTTAAAGTGGTTAGAATTGAAAATCATTGTCAAATGCTAGAAATTACGTGTTAATTTGCGATTTTATGGGTTTTTAAGCTTTTTTTGCACTTTCGCGCATAAAGTAGCTCAAACATAGTTTATTTTACACGAAACTTGGCACACAACACTATTTGGTAATATTATTGTGTTAAAGAGGATAAAATTGAAAATCATAGTCAAATGCTAGAAATTACGTGTTAAGTAGCTGAAACTTTGTTTATTTTGCACGAAACATGGCACACAACACTATTTGGTATATAATATTGGGTTTAAATGGTTAGAATTGATAATAATTGTCATAAGCTAGAAATTACGTCCTACGTTGCGATTTTATTGGTTTTTAAGCATTATTGGCATTTTCGCGCTTAAAGTAGCTCAAACTTGGTCTATTTTGCACCAAGCATGGCACACAATACTATTTGGTATATATTATTGTGTTGAAGTTTTTAGAATTAAAAATCATAGTCATAAGCTAGAAATTACGTGCTAAGTTGCGATTTAATGGGTTTTTTGGCACTTTAGCGTAGAAAGTAGCTCAAACTGTGTTTATTTTTTCACGAAACTTGGCAAACTACACTATTTGGTATATATTATTTTGTTGAAGTGGTAAGAATCGAACATCATAGTCATAAGCTGGAAAATACGTCCTAAGTTGCGATTTTATGGGTTTTTAAACATTTTTGACACTTTCGCGCATAAAATAGCTCAAACTTGGTTTGTTTTTCACGAATCATGGCACACAACACTAATTGGTAGTTATCATTCTGTTGAAGTGTTTAGAATTGAAAATCATAGTCATATGTTAGAAATTACGTGTTAAGTTTCGATTTTGTGCGTTTTTAAGCTTTTTTGGCATTTGTGCGCATTAAGTAGCTCAAACATGGTTTATTTTGCACGAAACATGGCACACAAAACTATTTCGTATATATTATTTTGTTCAAGTGGGTAGAATTGAACATCATAGACATACGTTTGAAATTAAATGCTAAGTTGCGAATTTTTGGTTTTTTAAGCATTTTTTGCATTTTCGCGAATAAAGTTGCTCAAACTTGGTTTGTTTTGCACGAAACATGGCTCACAACACTATTTGGTATATATTATTGTGTTGAAGTGGTTAGAAATGAAAATTATAGTCATAAGCTAGAAATTACGTCCTAAGTTGCGAATTTGTGGGTATTTAAACATTTTTGTCACTTGCGCGTATAAAGTAGCTCAATCTTGGATTGTTTTGCACGAAACTTTGCACACAACACTATTTGTTATATATTATTGTGTGGATGTGGTGAGAATTGAAAATTATAGTCATATGCTAGATATTAAATGCTATGTTGCGATTTTATCGGTTTTTAAACAATTTTGGCACTTTCGCGTACAAAGTAGCTCAAACTTGGTGTGTTTTGCACGAAACTGGGCAAACAACCCTATTTTGTATATATTATTGTGTGCAAGTGGTTAGAATTGAAAATCATAGTCATATGCTAGAAATTACGTGCTATGTTGCAATTTTATGGATTTTTTTAGCATTTTTTGCATTTTCGCGCATAAAGTAGCTAAAACTTGGTTTGTTTTGCATGAAACTTGGCACACAACAATATTTGGTATATATTATTGTGTTGAAGTGGTTAGAATTTAAAATCATAGTCATATGATAGAACTTATGTGTTAAGTTGTGATTTTATTGGTTTTTAAGCTTTTTTTGCACTTCGCACACGAAGTAGCTCAAACATAGTTTATTTTGCATGAAACTTGGCACACAACACTATTTGATATATATTATTGTGTTGAAGTGATTAGAATTGAAAATCTTACACATATGCTAGAGATTATGTGTTAAGTTGAGATTTTATGGGTTTTTTAGCATTTTTTGCATTTTCGCGCATAAAGTAGCTCAAACTTGGTTTGTTTTGCACGAAACTTGGCACATAACACTATTCGGTATATATTATTGTGTTAAAGTGGTTAGAATTGAAAATCATTGTCAAATGCTAGAAATTACGTGTTAATTTGCGATTTTATGGGTTTTTAAGCTTTTTTTGCACTTTCGCGCATAAAGTAGCTCAAACATAGTTTATTTTACACGAAACTTGGCACACAACACTATTTGGTAATATTATTGTGTTAAAGAGGATAAAATTGAAAATCATAGTCAAATGCTAGAAATTACGTGTTAAGTAGTTGAAACTTTGTTTATTTTGCACGAAACATGGCACACAACACTATTTGGTATATAATATTGGGTTTAAATGGTTAGAATTGATAATAATTGTCATAAGCTAGAAATTACGTCCTACGTTGCGATTTTATTGGTTTTTAAGCATTATTGGCATTTTCGCGCATAAAGTAGCTCAAACTTGGTCTATTTTGCACCAAGCATGGCACACAATACTATTTGGTATATATTATTGTGTTGAAGTTTTTAGAATTAAAAATCATAGTCATAAGCTAGAAATTACGTGCTAAGTTGCGATTTAATGGGTTTTTTGGCACTTTAGCGTAGAAAGTAGCTCAAACTGTGTTTATTTTTTCACGAAACTTGGCAAACTACACTATTTGGTATATATTATTTTGTTGAAGTGGTAAGAATCGAACATCATAGTCATAAGCTGGAAAATACGTCCTAAGTTGCGATTTTATGGGTTTTTAAACATTTTTGACACTTTCGCGCATAAAATAGCTCAAACTTGGTTTGTTTTTCACGAATCATGGCACACAACACTAATTGGTAGTTATCATTCTGTTGAAGTGTTTAGAATTGAAAATCATAGTCATATGTTAGAAATTACGTGTTAAGTTTCGATTTTGTGCGTTTTTAAGCTTTTTTGGCATTTGTGCGCATTAAGTAGCTCAAACATGGTTTATTTTGCACGAAACATGGCACACAAAACTATTTCGTATATATTATTTTGTTCAAGTGGGTAGAATTGAACATCATAGACATACGTTTGAAATTAAATGCTAAGTTGCGAATTTTTGGTTTTTTAAGCATTTTTTGCATTTTCGCGAATAAAGTTGCTCAAACTTGGTTTGTTTTGCACGAAACATGGCTCACAACACTATTTGGTATATATTATTGTGTTGAAGTGGTTAGAAATGAAAATTATAGTCATAAGCTAGAAATTACGTCCTAAGTTGCGAATTTGTGGGTATTTAAACATTTTTGTCACTTGCGCGTATAAAGTAGCTCAATCTTGGATTGTTTTGCACGAAACTTTGCACACAACACTATTTGTTATATATTATTGTGTGGATGTGGTGAGAATTGAAAATTATAGTCATATGCTAGATATTAAATGCTATGTTGCGATTTTATCGGTTTTTTAAACAATTTTGGCACTTTCGCGTACAAAGTAGCTCAAACTTGGTGTGTTTTGCACGAAACTGGGCAAACAACCCTATTTTGTATATATTATTGTGTGCAAGTGGTTAGAATTGAAAATCATAGTCATATGCTAGAAATTACGTGCTATGTTGCAATTTTATGGATTTTTTTAGCATTTTTTGCATTTTCGCGCATAAAGTAGCTAAACTTGGTTTGTTTTGCATGAAACTTGGCACACAACAATATTTGGTATATATTATTGTGTTGAAGTGGTTAGAATTTAAAATCATAGTCATATGATAGAACTTATGTGTTAAGTTGTGATTTTATTGGTTTTTAAGCTTTTTTTGCACTTCGCACACGAAGTAGCTCAAACATAGTTTATTTTGCATGAAACTTGGCACACAACACTATTTGATATATATTATTGTGTTGAAGTGATTAGAATTGAAAATCTTACACATATGCTAGAGATTATGTGTTAAGTTGATTTTATGGGTTTTTTTAGCATTTTTTGCATTTTCGCGCATAAAGTAGCTCAAACTTGGTTTGTTTTGCACGAAACTTGGCACATAACACTATTCGGTATATATTATTGTGTTAAAGTGGTTAGAATTGAAAATCATTGTCAAATGCTAGAAATTACGTGTTAATTTGCGATTTTATGGGTTTTTAAGCTTTTTTTGCACTTTCGCGCATAAAGTAGCTCAAACATAGTTTATTTTACACGAAACTTGGCACACAACACTATTTGGTAATATTATTGTGTTAAAGAGGATAAAATTGAAAATCATAGTCAAATGCTAGAAATTACGTGTTAAGTAGCTGAAACTTTGTTTATTTTGCACGAAACATGGCACACAACACTATTTGGTATATAATATTGGGTTTAAATGGTTAGAATTGATAATAATTGTCATAAGCTAGAAATTACGTCCTACGTTGCGATTTTATTGGTTTTTAAGCATTATTGGCATTTTCGCGCTTAAAGTAGCTCAAACTTGGTCTATTTTGCACCAAGCATGGCACACAATACTATTTGGTATATATTATTGTGTTGAAGTTTTTAGAATTAAAAATCATAGTCATAAGCTAGAAATTACGTGCTAAGTTGCGATTTTAATGGGTTTTTTGGCACTTTAGCGTAGAAAGTAGCTCAAACTGTGTTTATTTTTTCACGAAACTTGGCAAACTACACTATTTGGTATATATTATTTTGTTGAAGTGGTAAGAATCGAACATCATAGTCATAAGCTGGAAAATACGTCCTAAGTTGCGATTTTATGGGTTTTTAAACATTTTTGACACTTTCGCGCATAAAATAGCTCAAACTTGGTTTGTTTTTCACGAATCATGGCACACAACACTAATTGGTAGTTATCATTCTGTTGAAGTGTTTAGAATTGAAAATCATAGTCATATGTTAGAAATTACGTGTTAAGTTTCGATTTTGTGCGTTTTTAAGCTTTTTTGGCATTTGTGCGCATTAAGTAGCTCAAACATGGTTTATTTTGCACGAAACATGGCACACAAAACTATTTCGTATATATTATTTTGTTCAAGTGGGTAGAATTGAACATCATAGACATACGTTTGAAATTAAATGCTAAGTTGCGAATTTTTGGTTTTTTAAGCATTTTTTGCATTTTCGCGAATAAAGTTGCTCAAACTTGGTTTGTTTTGCACGAAACATGGCTCACAACACTATTGGTATATATTATTGTGTTGAAGTGGTTAGAAATGAAAATTATAGTCATAAGCTAGAAATTACGTCCTAAGTTGCGAATTTGTGGGTATTTAAACATTTTTGTCACTTGCGCGTATAAAGTAGCTCAATCTTGGATTGTTTTGCACGAAACTTTGCACACAACACTATTTGTTATATATTATTGTGTGGATGTGGTGAGAATTGAAAATTATAGTCATATGCTAGATATTAAATGCTATGTTGCGATTTTATCGGTTTTTAAAACAATTTTGGCACTTTCGCGTACAAAGTAGCTCAAACTTGGTGTGTTTTGCACGAAACTGGGCAAACAACCCTATTTTGTATATATTATTGTGTGCAAGTGGTTAGAATTGAAAATCATAGTCATATGCTAGAAATTACGTGCTATGTTGCAATTTTATGGATTTTTTTTAGCATTTTTTTGCATTTTCGCGCATAAAGTAGCTAAAACTTGGTTTGTTTTGCATGAAACTTGGCACACAACAATATTTGGTATATATTATTGTGTTGAAGTGGTTAGAATTTAAAATCATAGTCATATGATAGAACTTATGTGTTAAGTTGTGATTTTATTGGTTTTTTAAGCTTTTTTTGCACTTCGCACACGAAGTAGCTCAAACATAGTTTATTTTGCATGAAACTTGGCACACAACACTATTTGATATATATTATTGTGTTGAAGTGATTAGAATTGAAAATCTTACACATATGCTAGAGATTATGTGTTAAGTTGAGATTTTATGGGTTTTTTAGCATTCTTTGCATTTTCGCGCATAAAGTAGCTCAAACTTGGTTTGTTTTGCACGAAACTTGGCACATAACACTATTCGGTATATATTATTGTGTTAAAGTGGTTAGAATTGAAAATCATTGTCAAATGCTAGAAATTACGTGTTAATTTGCGATTTTATGGGTTTTTAAGCTTTTTTTGCACTTTCGCGCATAAAGTAGCTCAAACATAGTTTATTTTACACGAAACTTGGCACACAACACTATTTGGTAATATTATTGTGTTAAAGAGGATAAAATTGAAAATCATAGTCAAATGCTAGAAATTACGTGTTAAGTAGCTGAAACTTTGTTTATTTTGCACGAAACATGGCACACAACACTATTTGGTATATAATATTGGGTTTAAATGGTTAGAATTGATAATAATTGTCATAAGCTAGAAATTACGTCCTACGTTGCGATTTTATTGGTTTTTAAGCATTATTGGCATTTTCGCGCTTAAAGTAGCTCAAACTTGGTCTATTTTGCACCAAGCATGGCACACAATACTATTTGGTATATATTATTGTGTTGAAGTTTTTAGAATTAAAAATCATAGTCATAAGCTAGAAATTACGTGCTAAGTTGCGATTTAATGGGTTTTTTGGCACTTTAGCGTAGAAAGTAGCTCAAACTGTGTTTATTTTTTCACGAAACTTGGCAAACTACACTATTTGGTATATATTATTTTGTTGAAGTGGTAAGAATCGAACATCATAGTCATAAGCTGGAAAATACGTCCTAAGTTGCGATTTTATGGGTTTTTAAACATTTTTGACACTTTCGCGCATAAAATAGCTCAAACTTGGTTTGTTTTTCACGAATCATGGCACACAACACTAATTGGTAGTTATCATTCTGTTGAAGTGTTTAGAATTGAAAATCATAGTCATATGTTAGAAATTACGTGTTAAGTTTCGATTTTGTGCGTTTTTAAGCTTTTTTGGCATTTGTGCGCATTAAGTAGCTCAAACATGGTTTATTTTGCACGAAACATGGCACACAAAACTATTTCGTATATATTATTTTGTTCATGTGGGTAGAATTGAACATCATAGACATACGTTTGAAATTAAATGCTAAGTTGCGAATTTTTGGTTTTTTAAGCATTTTTTGCATTTTCGCGAATAAAGTTGCTCAAACTTGGTTTGTTTTGCACGAAACATGGCTCACAACACTATTTGGTATATATTATTGTGTTGAAGTGGTTAGAAATGAAAATTATAGTCATAAGCTAGAAATTACGTCCTAAGTTGCGAATTTGTGGGTATTTAAACATTTTTGTCACTTGCGCGTATAAAGTAGCTCAATCTTGGATTGTTTTGCACGAAACTTTGCACACAACACTATTTGTTATATATTATTGTGTGGATGTGGTGAGAATTGAAAATTATAGTCATATGCTAGATATTAAATGCTATGTTGCGATTTTATCGGTTTTTAAACAATTTTGGCACTTTCGCGTACAAAGTAGCTCAAACTTGGTGTGTTTTTGCACGAAACTGGGCAAACAACCCTATTTTGTATATATTATTGTGTGCAAGTGGTTAGAATTGAAAATCATAGTCATATGCTAGAAATTACGTGCTATGTTGCAATTTTATGGATTTTTTTAGCATTTTTTGCATTTTCGCGCATAAAGTAGCTAAAACTTGGTTTGTTTTGCATGAAACTTGGCACACAACAATATTTGGTATATATTATTGTGTTGAAGTGGTTAGAATTTAAAATCATAGTCATATGATAGAACTTATGTGTTAAGTTGTGATTTTATTGGTTTTTAAGCTTTTTTTGCACTTCGCACACGAAGTAGCTCAAACATAGTTTATTTTGCATGAAACTTGGCACACAACACTATTTGATATATATTATTGTGTTGAAGTGATTAGAATTGAAAATCTTACACATATGCTAGAGATTATGTGTTAAGTTGAGATTTTATGGGTTTTTTAGCATTTTTTGCATTTTCCGCGCATAAAGTAGCTCAAACTTGGTTTGTTTTGCACGAAACTTGGCACATAACACTATTCGGTATATATTATTGTGTTAAAGTGGTTAGAATTGAAAATCATTGTCAAATGCTAGAAATTACGTGTTAATTTGCGATTTTATGGGTTTTTAAGCTTTTTTTTGCACTTTCGCGCATAAAGTAGCTCAAACATAGTTTATTTTACACGAAACTTGGCACACAACACTATTTGGTAATATTATTGTGTTAAAGAGGATAAAATTGAAAATCATAGTCAAATGCTAGAAATTACGTGTTAAGTAGCTGAAACTTTGTTTATTTTGCACGAAACATGGCACACAACACTATTTTGGTATATAATATTGGGTTTTAAATGGTTAGAATTGATAATAATTGTCATAAGCTAGAAATTACGTCCTACGTTGCGATTTTATTGGTTTTTAAGCATTATTGGCATTTTCGCGCTTAAAGTAGCTCAAACTTGGTCTATTTTGCACCAAGCATGGCACACAATACTATTTGGTATATATTATTGTGTTGAAGTTTTTAGAATTAAAAATCATAGTCATAAGCTAGAAATTACGTGCTAAGTTGCGATTTAATGGGTTTTTTGGCACTTTAGCGTAGAAAGTAGCTCAAACTGTGTTTATTTTTTCACGAAACTTGGCAAACTACACTATTTGGTATATATTATTTTGTTGAAGTGGTAAGAATCGAACATCATAGTCATAAGCTGGAAAATACGTCCTAAGTTGCGATTTTATGGGTTTTTAAACATTTTTGACACTTTCGCGCATAAAATAGCTCAAACTTGGTTTGTTTTTCACGAATCATGGCACACAACACTAATTGGTAGTTATCATTCTGTTGAAGTGTTTAGAATTGAAAATCATAGTCATATGTTAGAAATTACGTGTTAAGTTTCGATTTTGTGCGTTTTTTAAGCTTTTTTGGCATTTGTGCGCATTAAGTAGCTCAAACATGGTTTATTTTGCACGAAACATGGCACACAAAACTATTTCGTATATATTATTTTGTTCAAGTGGGTAGAATTGAACATCATAGACATACGTTTGAAATTAAATGCTAAGTTGCGAATTTTTGGTTTTTTTAAGCATTTTTTGCATTTTCGCGAATAAAGTTGCTCAAACTTGGTTTGTTTTGCACGAAACATGGCTCACAACACTATTTGGTATATATTATTGTGTTGAAGTGGTTAGAAATGAAAATTATAGTCATAAGCTAGAAATTACGTCCTAAGTTGCGAATTTGTGGGTATTTAAACATTTTTGTCACTTGCGCGTATAAAGTAGCTCAATCTTGGATTGTTTTGCACGAAACTTTGCACACAACACTATTTGTTATATATTATTGTGTGGATGTGGTGAGAATTGAAAATTATAGTCATATGCTAGATATTAAATGCTATGTTGCGATTTTATCGGTTTTTTAAACAATTTTGGCACTTTCGCGTACAAAGTAGCTCAAACTTGGTGTGTTTTGCACGAAACTGGGCAAACAACCCTATTTTGTATATATTATTGTGTGCAAGTGGTTAGAATTGAAAATCATAGTCATATGCTAGAAATTACGTGCTATGTTGCAATTTTATGGATTTTTTTAGCATTTTTTGCATTTTCGCGCATAAAGTAGCTAAAACTTGGTTTGTTTTGCATGAAACTTGGCACACAACAATATTTGGTATATATTATTGTGTTGAAGTGGTTAGAATTTAAAATCATAGTCATATGATAGAACTTATGTGTTAAGTTGTGATTTTATTGGTTTTTTAAGCTTTTTTTGCACTTCGCACACGAAGTAGCTCAAACATAGTTTATTTTGCATGAAACTTGGCACACAACACTATTTGATATATATTATTGTGTTGAAGTGATTAGAATTGAAAATCTTACACATATGCTAGAGATTATGTGTTAAGTTGAGATTTTATGGGTTTTTTAGCATTTTTGCATTTTCGCGCATAAAGTAGCTCAAACTTGGTTTGTTTTGCACGAAACTTGGCACATAACACTATTCGGTATATATTATTGTGTTAAAGTGGTTAGAATTGAAAATCATTGTCAAATGCTAGAAATTACGTGTTAATTTGCGATTTTATGGGTTTTTAAGCTTTTTTTGCACTTTCGCGCATAAAGTAGCTCAAACATAGTTTATTTTACACGAAACTTGGCACACAACACTATTTGGTAATATTATTGTGTTAAAGAGGATAAAATTGAAAATCATAGTCAAATGCTAGAAATTACGTGTTAAGTAGCTGAAACTTTGTTTATTTTGCACGAAACATGGCACACAACACTATTTGGTATATAATATTGGGTTTAAATGGTTAGAATTGATAATAATTGTCATAAGCTAGAAATTACGTCCTACGTTGCGATTTTATTGGTTTTTAAGCATTATTGGCATTTTCGCGCTTAAAGTAGCTCAAACTTGGTCTATTTTGCACCAAGCATGGCACACAATACTATTTGGTATATATTATTGTGTTGAAGTTTTTAGAATTAAAAATCATAGTCATAAGCTAGAAATTACGTGCTAAGTTGCGATTTAATGGGTTTTTTGGCACTTTAGCGTAGAAAGTAGCTCAAACTGTGTTTATTTTTTCACGAAACTTGGCAAACTACACTATTTGGTATATATTATTTTGTTGAAGTGGTAAGAATCGAACATCATAGTCATAAGCTGGAAAATACGTCCTAAGTTGCGATTTTATGGGTTTTTA